>NW_020200710.1:44128-54817 GCF_001531365.2 Cynara cardunculus var. scolymus | reverse complement strand
ATTTGATATTGGAAATAGTAAAAATTGTTGTTCTCCAAGTAGAGTAAATGAATTATTTCTGTCTTTTACTTCTTTTAGACCTTACATTTCATGCATTTAGTGATATCTTATGCATCTAAAAGTGCTGAAAAGAAAATATCTTATAGAAATAAATGGTTTGGAAGTTACAACATACCCCAACTTGATACTAACAATATAAGACCCAAGTTCGTTTGGGTACCAAAATCTACTTGATCTGATTTTGCAGGTGTGTCAATTTTGTGCTGATCAGAATATAATTTCAGTGATACACCAATGCAGGGGGAGTTGTAATTTATTCAAGTGGTTTCTGAACAATTCGGTTCAGGACCCGGACTTATAATTAATACTTCGCGGAAAGCTGATCCATCTTAGTCTGATCTTTCTGAGTCTTCTAACTCTAATAAAACTGATTTAGAATTCTTATTTGAACWCTTTTATGAAGAATATTTTGACAATAAGCCTAATCAGTCTATTATTTTGATCAGGGACAATTCAACTGAACAACAGTTATCAGGCCCATCTCCTGATGTGCCTGTAACTGAAACAGAAGACGAAGCAGAAGAAGTCGATGAAGAGATAGAAATGGAGAATCCAAACAATCTAGTTCAGTGTGAAGAGGGTGGAACTTCTGAAGTGCAAGAGGTGTTGGTTGAACAAGATGCTACTAATTCACCTCAATCAAATATTCAACCTGCTGTCAATTCTAATATTGAACCTTCACCTGAACCTGCTCATATAAACTCCTCAAGTTCTTATATTGATCAAAATTCAGATCAAAGTTCTTATACTCCCTTACCTCATAGCATGAAGTGGACCCGARATCATCCAATACATCAAGTAATTGGTGATCCATCAGCACCTATTCGTACACGGTCCGCGACTGCTAATGAATGTTTGTATTCCACGTTCTTGAGTAATATTGAACCGACTAAGGTTTCTGAAGCCTTAGCGGATCCGAATTGGATAATAGCAATGCAAGAAGAGCTGAACCAATTCAAAGCACTTAAATTCTGGAGATTGGTACCTCGTCCCAATAATAAGACGATTATCGGTACTAAATGGGTATTCAAAAATAAAAAGGATGAAGATGGTGTTGTGGTCAGAAATAAGGCTCGGCTCGTTSCTAAAGGATATAATCAACAAGAAGGAGTTGAYTATGATGAAACGTTTRCCCCGGTTGCAAGGATTGAAGCAATAAGAATGTTTTTGGCGTACGCGGCACACAAAAGCTTCACAGTGTACCAGATGGACGTCAAGACAGCATTTTTATATGGGCTTCTCAAAGAGGAAGTTTATGTCTCCCAACCGGAGGGTTTCGTTTATCAGTCAAAGAGAAATCATGTCTAGATCCTTGATCGAGCACTTTACGGTCTTAAACAAGCCCCGAGAGCCTGGTATGATATCTTGTCAGAGTTTCTTGTAAAATCAGGCTTCTCGAAAGGTAACATCGACACCACTCTTTTCATTAAAAAGGAAAAGTCTGATATTATCTTGATAAAAATTTATGTAGATGACATAATATTTGGATCTACAAATCCCAAATACTGTAAAAACTTTTCTGCCCTGATGGTTTCACGTTTTAAAATGAGTATGATGGCTGAGATGAACTTCTTTTTAGGTCTTCAAATTAAACAATTATCTTCGGGTATCTTTATTTGTCAAACTAAATATATTTTCGATATCCTGAAGAAATTTAATATGGAAAACTGTTCATCTATATCAACACCTATGGCTCATGGAACGAAGATTCATGCTGATCCTTCAGGAATAGCTGTTGATCATAAAACATATAGAGGCATGATAGGTTCTTTGATGTATTTGACATCTTGTAGACCTGATATAATGTTTTCAACACATATTTGTGCCAGATATCAGTCTAATCCAAAGGAATCCCATCTAAGTGTTGTTAAGCGCATTTTTCGTTATCTTAAAGGGACTGCTAATCTTGGACTCTGGTATCCCAAGGGTACTGGTTTTGAAMTGACAGCATATTTAGATGCAGACTATGCAGGTTGTATGTTAGACAGGAAAAGTACAACAGGACATCTACAGTTTTTGGGAGACAAGCTAGTCAGTTGGGCATCAATGAAGCAGAATATGTAGCTGCTGCAAGCTGTTGTTCTCAAGTGTTATGGATGCAGACACAGCTTAAGGACTACGGGTTCTATTTTCATAAAACTCCAATTTACTGTGATTCCAAAAGTGCTATTGCTATTTATTGTAATCCTGTTCAGCATACTAAAACCAAGCATATAGATATTCGTTATCACTTTATTAAAGATCATGTAGAAAAAGGAACAATTGAATTGTATTTTGTAAATACAAAATTTCAATTAGCTGACTTATTCACGAGAGCTTTAGATGAAAAACGCTTTAGCTTTCTTATATCTTAGTTAGGTATGTTGAATTTGAAAATTTGTATTTTTATTAAAAACGGTTCAATTTATTGAATTGTATTTAATTCAAATTTAATTAGTCAAATATCTGTATTTTTTAATACAAATCAGTGTTTCAATTTTTTATCTGATTTTAAATTTCTTGATCGTGGAAATCTATATTTGAGGGGGAGTATGATTTTTTTTATATGATCATTTTTTCAGGGGGAGTGAATTTTATATGTGTTGAACTAACATTTTATATTTTTCTCACAGGTATTTTAAGTATTGTCTAATTTTTGAAAGATAATTGAGTTTTGAAATATAAGTGTTTGGCCGATTTAGTCTAAATCCGGACAAAGCTTGTCCRATTTATTGTTAATCCGAACAACACTTGAGCGGTTTATTGTCCGATTTAGACATCCGGACAAAAGGCTATATGATGAACTTTTATCCGGACAAGATTAGATATACTTTTGCAAGGGATTGAGCGGATATTAAATCGTTGAATTCATTTGAGCGTATTCATTTTTTTCTAAGTCCTTAAATCGCTTAATTATTGAGCGGTTTAATTTTCTTCTTTGAGCGGTTTATTTCTAATCCGATTAACCTTTGAGCGGTTTATTCCTAAATTGGACATGTCTTGACCGGTGTTCATGTAAACCGTACATGACTTGAGCGGTTTAGTGTCCGGATTAACACTTAGATATTTTTCATTCCATGAGCCAAACACCTCTTGACCGACTTATTCTAATCCGGATAAGCTTTGAGCGGTTTAGCATATGAACGGTTTTTGACTTTGACTATAAATAATCGTCTCATGGTTTTTGACTTTGACTATAAATAATCGTCTCATTTTTTACTTTTTACTTTTTATTCCATTCACTATTCATCATCGTCTCCGCTCAACTCTGGTTCTTCGATTTCATTCTCTTAATCTCGTCTTCTATTCATCTCTTCTAATCAAGGTTTATATCAATTTGATCTCTTTTCATTATCCCTTGATTGTTTCGATTATCATCGTTCGTATGGACTGTTAAGACTTAATCTGAAGAATACTTCATAATCGAACCTGTAAATTCATAATAACTCAGTTTTATACTTGTTTCTTTGTGTATTTTGTGTATTTTTTTGATTACGTTGAGTGTGTATTTTAAATTTTGAGTGTATTTTTATTTATTTTGAGTATTTTTGATTGTATTTGTGTGATGTTTTGAACGGATATCTCACTGGACAAAGTGATCGGACTTTAATCCGATCAACTTTAAACCGGTTGATGATTGTCCGGTTTATTACTTAGGTTTTTGTCTTGTTGTCCGGACTTCTAATCCGGACACAATTTTTTTTTAGTCCAAGTGTATTGTATGTTGTCCGGACTTCTAATCCGGTCAATATGTTTGTATTTTTTTCTAAGTGTTTTCATATTTTAGTTTATTTTTTTTAGGTTAAATTTTTTTTTTTAATTTCATTTTTTTTTAAATTTCATTTTTTTTATTTGATATTTTTTGTGTGTGTGAGTATTTTTTTTTTGTAATTCAATTTTTCTTGAATAAAATGGATACTAATATTTTACATTTTTTACAGGTAAATGGCGGATCCAAGACATCAGTCTGACGAGGAATCTCACGTTCCTTCTGTCAGATCTGATAATATACCTATACATTTGCCTAACCAACCCATTGCATCCRAAACACTATTTCCACAAATACAATACCTAGAAAAAAAACCAAATAACCACAAATTTTCTTTTGAAATGCCAGCCGAATACCCAATAATACCAGAAATCCTGAAAGACCACCCAATTGCTTATGCCTTATCTGCCAATACACCAGTTCCAATGGTGTACTCACAACAGTTTTGGGGTACACTTACATTCGAAAAGGACGTAGATGCTATATATCTTCAAGGAGAGGTAGACGAATTTGTCAGTCGCCTGACATTGAAAAGATTAAGAAGAATCCAGAAATCCCGATTTTGAAGATTTCGTTTCATATGAACAATTATGCATAGATATCAAAAGACTTGGATATTCTGCTGTATTGAATAATCCTACCCAGTTCAAGAGACGATTTCTACCTTCAATATGGCATCTGCTTTTCTCAATCCTGAATCGATGCCTAAYATCCAAAACCCAAGGAATAGATACTTGTAGCAGCACATTCCTCAAATTCTCTCATGGCATAGTATTTTCAAGACACTATGACTATGCACTTGTTATATGGAATGAACTACTTGAGCTTGTTAATGCCAAAAGATTTCCGTCTAAGGCAAGAAAGTTCGTGCCTTTTCAGAGATTTTTGCAACTATTCATAAAGGCCATGATGAATGCCAATGAAGATATCCCGGCCAGACCAAATTCAGAAAAAGGGCCAACATTTATCATGACCAGAATTCGGCAACATACAGAAGTAGAAGATTTGGATTCGATAATGCCAGTTCCACCAGAATTAATTGCTTTAGCTGATCAGAATGCTCARTGCGTAATAGATTATAGAAGAGTAATAGATCCAATAGTTCAACCAGAACCGGTTGAACTTGCCCAAGGATCACTCCATGCCTCAGCTGAGAGAGAAGTAGAAATAGAAAAGAGAGTTCAGGAACAAGGGTTACCTGAACATGGTAGTGTGATGAGAGAAAATGAAAGTGAGAGGGGTGAACAGGTGGGGGGAGCGTCTGATCAGCAACGGACTTTAAATGTCAGAACTTCCACAACTTCTTCATGTTTGGAAGCTACTGAATCTGATAATTAGGCTGATTCTGGTGATGAACACAATGATGATGATGATGATGGAGCTGATGCTCAGAATGCTCCTGAGCAAAATATTCCCGTTGGAACTTTTGTGGATGATATTGATACGATCTTTCCTGAATATTCAGCTCAGCAACCTTGTCCGAGTCTACGTTCTTTATCATTTAATGTTGACGAATGTGATGACTATGATCGTATTCTTCAAGGTTTATCAAATGAAGGAGGAGATGAGGGTGTTGAAGTTGAAAATGAAGAGAGGTTGAGAGAAAGGGAAGAAAAAGAATATGGAGAGGGTGAAAGTGGAGCAGAAAAAGAAGATCAAGCTCCTTCCCAAACTGAAATACTTAGTCGGGCAACCACATCTACTACTGACATTCATGTGTTGAATGTTGGTATTGAAGCAGACATAGCTAGCCCAGCTATGCAAATGCACACCACTCCTATCCACTCAACTGGTTCTCAACAACCTGTTGTTTCAATTTCACAAGGGGATATAGCACATATGCTAACTAATTCTCGTTTGGAGAATGTAGTTATTGAAACAAGTAGGTCGCTGCCCCAGCCTACGACTTCGATTATGTGCACCTCGAGTCTAGAGCCGATACACATAGGTACACATGAGTCAAGAGCATCTGTTGCTCAAAGTGCAGTTCTTAGTGAACTTGCCGGAACGATCGGGGTGATGTCTTTTGACATTTCACGAGGACAGGTCAGAAGTCCTACCAATGCTAACATCACGCCAACATTGAACGTAGGCACAATAATTTATTCAACTGTGGTTACAACTGATATTCTAAGTGAATCAGGAGTTACTTTACCCGACTTTGTGTCAAGGGAATATTTGGACGGCGCCCTAAAGGCTGTTCAAGAAAATTTTGATGTTCAAATGGCTAGTCTCAAAAGAATTTTGAAGGGGAAGGAGGTTATAGAAGAAGAGCCACCGTCTGTGCCATCACCACCAACTGTACCTGAACCATCTATACCAGATCAATCGGTGGATGAGCTAAAATCGTTGCTGAATGCCAAGTTGATGGCATCTCAGAATCCAGATGCTGAGGACGCATATTCGGTTGGTCTCCTACGTCACCAATTAGACGTGAACCCCGTTATTCGAGCCTCAGAGTTTTTGGCTTTTCAAGATGTGATTAATGCTAATTTCTCTAAAGTTAGTAACTTAATCACATCCAATACCCAATATCTAAAACGCTTAATGGATACTCTTGTTGAAAGGGTGTCTGTACTTGAAGAAACTTGCAGGTCTCAGGCCATATCTCTAAAAAGAAGACATGACGATCAGGATGATCCTGATATTCATGAGGGGGAGAGAAAAAGACAGAGATTGGCTGAGACAACTGAACAAGGTGCAAGGGTGGGTGAGGAGCCATCATCTCAAGATGTAATTGCTGAAGTTTCTGACCCGAAATCAGTTCGGGAAAGAACAATTGAGGTTGTTGAAGTTGTAGATGAAGGTTTGGAGACAAGTCCTACGATCGAGCCAATGGTTGAAAAGCCGGCGGACTCCACTGTAGGAACAAGGATGCTTTTGGACTTGTCTGCCAACGTTGGTTTCAACAAAGTGTTCTCTAGAACTCTGGGTGGAGAGCAAGACTTTGGAGAAGATATTGACAATATAGACAAATCGACTGGGATCTATTTTGACTTTGAAGGTGATATTAGTGATGAAGATCCTGTCTTTCCTGTTCAAGAAGAACGTCAGTCTGCTCCAGAATCTTCCACTGCAGTCCTATCTGATGTGCCAGACATTACAGCTCAAAGAGAACATGTTGATCCAACTGAAATCTTCACTAGAGACTATGTGCCATTTCATATAAGAGCTAATTTTCCTGGATATGATCGAGCAAGGATCCGAGAGCCTTATCTGGAAGATATCTACTTTGGAATCTTCATCCGACAAAGAAAAGTGCTAAGTGGCAACAAAGTTCTAGGTATTCATAAGTAAACAAGGGAATATCGTACAGAATACCGTCATCTTCTGAAATCCAAGTGTCAACCAATCAGTGAAGTTCGTACAAAGCATCGGATTGTGACGATCAAACAAATAGATGCTCAGAAATTGTTGAAATTCTGGTATCCTGTTTTCACTGTAATAAGGCAGGATGGTCAGATTTGGAGATTCAGCGAAGCAGACTTCTCGAACTTATACTTAGATGACCTTGAATATATGTATTTTGAACTCTAAAACATAACGATCAGAAAAGAAGGAGAATTGGTTGCTCTTGAAGCAATCAAGAGGTTTATACGATGTCAGTGAAACTGGCAATGGTCATTGATGTACAGATGGGGCTTGAAGACAAGCAGCGAATCATCAATCTTAAAAGACCGAATCAAGACCTAGAAGACATTTAAGGCTATCCAGTGCATATGGTTCTTGAAAGCCTAGAGTTCGGGGTCGTCTATTTTGCACAACTACAAGTAAAGAAGTTCATGAGGTTTAGCGAGTTGAATAAATATTCTGACGGTACGATCAAATTAGTGAGAAGGGCACTTGACTTGAAGAAGGTGATGAACGATAAAGCTGCTGAATCTGAACGGATGAGTTCTAAAGAAAGATATTTGCTGATCAATGCGATAAACTTGCTCGAGAAAAAGATCCAATATAGTAATGCTCTGAGAAGGCTGGAGAAGATTCTTGGACTGCGCAAAACGAAATTCACAAGAGTCCAAAGAGGGAGAATGTTGGGTTCAAGTTAGAGCTTTAAAGTTGTATTCAAGTTTCTCCTTAGTGTAATAGTGTAGCCTTTACTATTTCCTAGTATAAATAGTATTTTCCTTGTAATTGTCATTACCTTTGTCATTAGCAGAATTATCAAGAGATTAGTGTTGTGTAATTCTCTCTCTCTCTCAATCAAATCATCTTTTGATAATATTCTTTCTACCTTTTATGTTCATCATGATTCTTGAAGATTACATCATGTTTGTATGATTTCTGGACTTATCATACCCTTTGGTTGTACATCTCCATTCAAACAGAGACCCTCTGGTTCAATACCATGGTTCTTTAAGTTTGCATTTTTCCACCCAGAGCCTCTGGTTCTTCTATCCAGAGCATCTGTATCACAAAAATGCTATATTAATGAAGTATTTCATCCCACGCATTCAACCAGAGATCCTATGGTCCTTCACAAAGGGTATAACTTACATCTAAGGATTTAAAATGATCATGCAGAGCCTCTGTTTCATAAAACATAACACTAATTGATGAATTTGTTCATCATTCACAGCCAGAGTCCCTCTGGTTCCCCCTATCACTGTCATGTCCAACCAGAGCCCCTCTGGTTTAATGACAAATTACTTGCTGTCCCATAAAACCCATCTTTTATTGAAAACATTTTTTAAATATTACAATAAAGGTGGAATTTTATATTTTTAAAGTCTATTTAGATATTTCTTCGTAAGGTTTATCCTTTAGAGTAATTATTTTCAAATATTTTTTAAATAACCCAAACGCCTTCCCCCCCACATGCGCCTAACAACTTGAAAAAGTTATTCCCGAGAAACCCTTCACATTTCCAGTCAACCCACCCTCACTCAACACGTGTCCCTATCTGGCACACCCCGCTAAAGCGGAAACACGGAATGCTAATAGACAAGCGAGTCTTGGCAACAGTTTAAGAGAAACACTTTCAACAAAGATTCACAATAAAAAAATAGTTCATCGACTTAACAGGATTCCAAGGTTACAAAAGTATTTGAAGTACAATAAAAACTGTCTTAATCGATGTGATCCAAGTAATGCTCCCCAGAGTCCACATAACTTACTTMGTACCWGAAAARCATGGCATAAAGCATAGTCAACTACAAGAGTTGGTGAGTTCACAGGTTTTATATGCATAAAAATAATTTTAAATGCATCAATCTTTGTTACAAATTTATGAGCAATATCTTTAAAATAACGACATACACATGATTGAAAATTGTTGAGCCACTAGTAAACCTAAAAACGCCCCATGAACTACCTCAGAGGTGGTAGTGAACCACATGTGTAGATCATATATACAAGAACTACCACAGCGGTGGGACTAAACCCCACATGTGTAGAACTCATGTCGAACTACCTCAGCGGTGACCACTTTGTGTCACATGTGTAGAACTCCTACCGGACTACCTCAGCGGTGGGACTAAATCCCACATGTTCAGAGCAAAATATAATGACCAAGTGCACCCTTCTTGTTAATATAAAGGGTGGGTATAACAACCAAATAGCGCCATCCACAAGAATCATGGTTTCAAAATGAATTAATAGTAGTGGAAATAAACGGGGACTTTCAGTCTCAACATATCAATAATGTATACATTTAAATACTCATAGCAAGATTCATATAGCGATATAAATCCATCAAATATTCAATAATCATGCTTTTCACCCCAAAACGATAAATTGGTAACAAGGGGCTGTGAAACTCACAGTTTGGCGAGAATCAATTGCTTTCCTTAGGAGGCTTGCTATCACCTGATCGGACTTCCTGACAGGGCGACCAATTCTTAATAAGAATTTCTAACCTCCAAAACTTAAGTTGTGAAAAACTGTTTTCAAGGCAATCTGTCAGATGCTATTACCAAAGTAGCGGACGCTTAAACATTAGCCTTAACGAATATCTTCAAAAATTCAAATAATGACATCAATTATTGTCTTTCCAAAGCAGATGATGGCAGCCGCCATCTGTAGGAATTTGAAGATTTTGGGTGGGTTTAACACCCTTCCCAAGAATATTTATAACCTCGAGTCGCACACCTCCCCAAAACCGGTTGCATGTCCAAGAATGGCAGCAAATGGGGATGGTTTCGACTCTAGATTTCCAGGAATAGAGACAGATAATACCCTAAATTCTCATTTCTTGAGTAAGATCCAGAAAAGAAAAGAAAACAATTGGGAGTCTTTAGATTTCGGAAAGCTATAAGATAAAAGATTTGATTTTGAGTTGCATGCAGGACTCAAGTCACCAAAAGGTGTAATCGGTTCCTAAAATGTAAGAACTCTCTTCTTCTCTTTTGAGATTAAAAAGGTTTATGGGTCACAGATTATCATCTGATGAAGACATATGCATGTCTTCGATGGATAATCTCGCCATCCGAAACTTGAGTTGAGTAGAAAGAGAAAAATAGGAAATAGAACATTATAAAGGGGATTAGATGACTTTAGGAGCATACCTTTTTGAAGATGAGGCAGAAAAGAACGATTCGAGCACAACAACAATCCTAAACTTGCAGGGAGAAGAGTTCGGCTTAAAGGTGATGAACTATTTAGAGAGGGAGAGCGAGAAAAGGCTAGAGCTTTTTGAATAAAGAAGAGTTTTTAAAAGAGGAAGGGGGTATTTATATGAGACTTCTAGAAGAGAAGTGGGCTGGCCTCTAAAAGCCCAAGCCCAAGGATTTAAATATTTCCTTAAATTAAGGCCCAAAAATCTAAAATAACCAAAATGTCCAAGTATGGAACAAGACTAGTTGTCGTACAGAATGATCAGTTTGGGCAACCAGCACCTCAGAAAGAAGACAACAGAGCCTCTGTGAAGAAAAGACGCCAAA
>NW_020200710.1:36468-44074 GCF_001531365.2 Cynara cardunculus var. scolymus | reverse complement strand
GAGACACAAAGTTTCTGCAAAAAGATGCCAGAGCCTCTGTGAAGAGACACAGAGTCTCTGTGAAAAGATAGTCTTTGAGAAGAGTTTCCGGAGTCTCTGTGAAAGGACACAGAGTCTATGAGAAAAGGAAACAGAGCCTCTGTAGATAGTGCCAGAGCCTCTGTAGCTATCATCAGAGCCTCTGATCGAATAGACGACCTCTTCAAGATCATACTCTGAATAAGGTTAATCCTAAAAGACTTAGTTTTCTAATGAAGATTCCGAAATGAGGTCCTAACCTGGAAATCCAAAAGTGCAGAGTTGTTACACTATCTACCTGCGCAATTATGATCCTGAGCAGGCTTTACGGCTCACGATCACAATCATATCCACCTTTTCACTAAACGTCGCCCAGTACCATCATTACCTTTTATTATTAAAATATATTTTTTAAACCAACCCTTCCCATTCCCCCACAATATATACCCTTTGTCCCCACCATTATACTCTTTACACGTACAAAACCTTTTTAGGAACATTCAAAGCTAAGACGAACCTACAACTTCCTTTACTGCAAAAATGGTGTCATCCACTTTCCATGAATCAAACAACAATGACAGTCACGTACAGTCAACCGGCGCCGACAACCGTGCTATTGTCTTCCTCCTCATCAAGCCGAACAACCATTCGATCGACCTTCGCACCCATCTCTATGAGGACAGGTTTGCCATCTTAATTGAGTTTTTCCAAAACTGTATTCTACAACCATCCCTCACCCTCTCCGATAACGAGGTGTCGGTCAAATATGTCCAGAAATACTGGCAAACCTGTGAGTTCTACCTAGAGAATCGCGGGATAATGGGGGACTTTGACGTCCCAAACGACATGGTTTGTTCAATCAAGATTTCTCACGCCAAAATCACCAAGGTGATGTTCAATCAAGATTTCTCACGCCAAATTCCCACAAGACAGGAGCTCGGGATCGCACACTATGCCAAGCCGCCAAGTAGTTCTGACATCTTATGTTTCATCAAGATGTTGGGCTACAACAGGGACTTGCGCAATGCCTCGGACTTCAAGAGGCAATTTCTGCCCCCGATGTGGAATATGTTTTTTTCCATTCTCACCCGAGCTCTGGCTTGCAAGCTCGAAAGCATGGACCACAGAAACATCAACATTATGACCATCATGTATGGTCTGTTCTTCAACCTTCCCTTGGATTATGCCTTGTTGAGCTACAACGAAATACATGTAGCGGTGGTCAAGAAGAACAAGCTAGTGGCTGCAGGAAAGCTGCTTCATTGGTGCTCTTCCCACGTTTCCTTGCGTTGTTTATAAGCGACGCGATGAAGATGCACCACTTACCTAGTGATGATTCATTCACCTCACATTACCTTATGAATGGCCATCACCCAACCATCTTGAAGGATGGTTACCCAACAGAGAGGCCCCTTTCAGGGGCAATGCTCAGTGTGATACCCGCTACCTCTACTTGTCATAAGTCATACGAGAGCTCCATGTTGGCCCAACAACCAAGGCCAACTACCCCGGAGCACATAGAGCCGTCCCCCGACACAAGTGAGGGATTGCAGGAGGAGTCGTCTTCATTGGATGATGAAGATGATGATGATGACTCTCCTCCCACATCCCCCGGCCCCATACACGCATCAATTCCATCACCCTCTCCGCGAGCAACCACATCCACTACCCCTGGTGATCAAGGCCAAAGGGGTATTGAACAAGGACCACCCAGTCCAAACCCAACCCAAGCAAGCCATCTAGAGGCCATCCTTCTGACCCCTGGAGATGATCAAACCGAAAAACCACACCATCCGTCATCTCTCTCCCAACATGGGGGGTGATGAAGAGATAAGAGCCACTTCGCCTCATGGTTCGTCACTTCCCACTCACACAAAAACATGTGTTGCTTCTAGATTTGAAATTTCTTAGATCGTTTAGAGCGATCGTCCATTCCTGCACATGCCCCTTTGATACTTGATCTAGCGAGGGGGACACACATTTACTTCGATTCATCGGACTCTGAATCTGAGGTAGAAAAAGTTCATGCAACAACTTCATGAGATAGTTCCTCATTTGAGGGCTATCAAGGATGTGTTGGAAGTCCTCCCTTGCCTCACTTCACACAAGGCATCGATGGAGGCGCCTCTGGGACTGAGGCTCAACCTACAACATTCGTTGTTGTAGGGGTTCCCCCCCCCCCCCCGACTTGCGGACTTGGTCTCAAAGGCTGAGTTCCAAACCTTTGCTGATTCAATTCAGCGGTCCTTCGATAACCTTAAACTCAGCTTGGCAAGGATTGCTGAATCCCCCCGTCGATAGACCTTGAATTGATTCAACAATCGCTTGCGTCCCTCGAGGCTCAATCGAAGGACAACACCACCCAGATTCAAATATTCCAACAGCTGATGGTTCAACAACACAACTTCCTATCCACCCTCTCAACCGCTCGAAACCAAACGATCACAACCACCTTTGCAACCCTCATAGTCCAGATTTCTGCGACCGATGAAGCCATCGTCTCCCTCACCATTCAAATAAACTCCATAAACACTTCCCTCTCCACCCTACCCACCACTATAATAGCCAACTTACCACAAACTGCCCCCCTTTACCCCTCTCTGCAGCTCCCTCAATCGATGAAGCCTTCACCTCTTTTGCTGCAGAGGTAAGACAAATGATATCCTTCATCACCATCCCTCCTCCAGCCACAATCTCAACCTCCACCTCTGCCCAACAGATGCAGTCACCAAAGTTGACCTTTGCGCCCTCTCCAAGGCCTTAATCTCGAGTTTCAATGAGATAAGTGCCAGGTTTGTGTCTAAAGCCGTAGAGCCAACCAACGCATTGAAGAAGTGTCTCATTCAACAGCAACACCGCACCAACACTCTTCTTCACACGATGGAACAAAGGCGAACAAGAGAGAGTGTGCACACGTACGTCGAAAGGATGAGGCTAAAGAAGAAGCGAAGCAATGCCTCCTGCTCCAACAACTGCCCCATTAAGAGGTCGAGGCATGACGACCCTGACCGAGATGATCACGGTCTTGGTCCTCATAAGGGGGAGAACCTGGCTCAGGCACCAATGGAAACAGCTGCACCACCACCTCCACCACCACAAAGTCACCAAACCCAAGGAACCCAAGAAACTCAAGCATGGGAACCAGAGGCTCAGCCCTCTGAAGATGCACAAAATGTGCATGTTCCCTTTGTTTGCACCCAAGAACCTCAGCCAACAACAAATGAGTTCTCACCAATCGTGGTTAGTTCTTCATCATCCGATAACCCACCTTCCCCTCAGCTAGAAATAAACTTACCATTCATACCATCACCGACACCTCCTCCATCACCTCCTTGACCAAAACCATCCATTACCATACTCGATCAACCAGAAACCTTCATCACATAACCCACCATACCCCAACCAGAGACAACCCAAACAGAACCCATTACCCAACCAGATCCGACACAAAGAGAAGCCATACCTTCACCACAACCCATCACCCAAATACAATCCATAACCCAAACACAACCCATAACCCACCCACAACCATCCACCACCCTACCAACCCCACAGGTGCAAGCAGATGTCACTTCCTCATCGAGGCAAGCTCCATCTCAAAGCATAGTCGATGAAATCATCTCAAATTTTGAGTCGTTAAGGAGACGTCCACCAATGCCCCAAGGGAACCTGTCATGATGGAGAATATCCATCAATATCTCTACCATGACCATGATGAACAGCTGGTCCTCAACCCTCCCATCTTATATCCTAGGTCGATGGACCTGCTACGTCATAGATTCATGAGATAGACGACCTCTCCACCACAAGCCGTCTTTTAAAACGATGGAATCAGGACGGTCCCAGACATCAAGATAAGAACCTTCGCCAATCGAGATATCAAATATATCGAGTATACCATGGAACATGCGCATGGGATGACCAACATCTTCAATGACAATGATCTAATCAATCTCAACCCATGGGACTTGATAGATCTTTATGGCCATACAGCTCAGCGACAGGATCAAGGGATAAGGTATGGGATAGCCAACAGAACGATAGTGGAGACGATGGGAACCTTGGTTAAGTTGAGAGCAAAGAGCGACTTCCAAATGGCTCTTGAACTAGGTATTGAAAGACTCTCCTGTACCCCTCTGAATGAAGATTTTCCAGGCCTACAAGAGAAGCGATCTGCATCGGTCTTTGCTCAACCAGAACTTGGATTAGTTTTCAAGAACGAGTTTGGTGCTAAAAAGTTCATTAGACTAACTTAGGCCTTCATGTACTCAACCAATATACTTGAATGGTTTCAGGGAGTCATTCGAGAGACTAGGCAGACCGCATGTGCCGATGAAGGAAGGACGAGAACTCATTCATGGTATCTCCACAATCATTCGATTCAGAGGATGATGCGATTTTGGAAAATATCTAGAGGAGACCATGAGTAAAAAAAATATTTCATCATGTAATTTCATTTCATTCATGTTTTGTAAGAAATCTTCCAACTCTTTAGTCCAATGAATTTTTTTGGCAAAAGGATGTTTTTTTAGATTAGCCTCCGTCTTTCATTATTTATTAATGTATTCATAGACTAGCCATTGTTTGTGTTTTCATTACTTAGGGAAGATTGTTAGACCCCATCACTCATATTTGTATAAGTAATGAAAAACATACAAGTGTGAAAGAGCAGAAAGCCGATGGAAGACTCTCAAGCAAAAAGTCTAAGTACCCAATACAACCAGAGATGCGATGAAGGTCCATATGTGCGATGAACTGCGCATCTTCATAACCCCTCTGGTTACCTACACTTAGAGTCTTTCACAACAGTTAAACCAGAGGTACTCGATCAAGAAGACCACAAGACTCATGGTTGAACACGTCATCAAGAAGACAACTGGAGATGGCAAATCGACACCTGGATTCTCCTTACCTTACTTTGCTTTATTTAGTCTCCTTAATTTAGATTGCTTTCTTTCATAAAGAGATTTGCGATATATCTTCCATAGATAACAATCTCCATAATTAGATTACTTGTATAAATAGGCTTTATCATTCTTGTAATCGTTTATGCTTTCCAATCAATCATTTGAATAATAGTGAATCATTTGACACCCAAACTTATTCTTGAATATTCTTGTGTGTTCTTCACCATTTTCCATCCATACGACATATTTAGGTTATTCATAACTTATGTATTAGTGTTATTGAAAAATCTGGGATCAACACCTTTTTCGACAGTGTGAGAGTGTGCCAGAACTGTTAAAGGTAGACCATTGGAACTTCCGCAGTAGTTGATAGGGCATAAGCTATTGGGTGTCCTCTGAGGATTTCGAGAATTATTCAGTATTCACAAGGAATTTCAAAGTTGAAGTGGTGGTTGTTTGGTTTAATATCTAGGTAAAGATATTGAGGAACAATTGATTCATCTGGGGTTGGGATATTTGCTGACTGAGGTGGTTGGTTTAAGTTGTCTGATATGACCGAGAGAACGTGAGTTTCCTCGTTAGATCTTTGTGCTCGTCAGCCGTTTTCCTGTAAGAAAGAAAAATGTTGGATCCGTAAATGATTAAATCTTTCACAAATTATCTAAACCAGATACAAAAACCTAACACTAGATTTACCCAAAATTCAAAATTCCTTTAAAAATTAAAAATATATTGTTGACATTTTTGCTAAAAAAAATTCAAAAACAAAACAAAACCTAAAAAATGACACTTAAAAAAATCTAAAAAATATAAATATTAACCAAAAATTAAGAAAAAATAACCAAGAATTAAAAAAAACATTTCGGACAACAATCCGGTCAAGACAATCAAACAAGTCAAATCTGGACAATGACAACTGGAGATAACTCCGGTCACCATCTTCGGTGACAAATCCAATCAAAAACACGAACATATTTCTAAGATTCAACAGTCCAAAAATGAGACATCCGTCATTTTTTGGAGCGTCAGGTTATCATCTTTATAGGTTTTCTATATTTAGAATTATATTTTATTAGGGTCTAGTCATGTTGATTAGAATTCATCTTGCTTAGTTCCCAAATTATAGTTCAGAAAACCCTGTACGGGTAACTGATAAAGTTAACTTATGTAATGTCAAATACATTAAAAATTCCCCAAACATAATAAAGTTGATATTATAAAATCCAAATTAAAAATGTAAAAGTCTCATTTGAATGTCCATATAATTTTACAAAAATATGGAATTTTGATCTAATACTGATATTTTTATCAGTATCTGACAAATTGTATTTATGCTAACATTAAAATGAGCTTTATTTTTATAATAAAATAAAAATGCATATGAGTTGGATTGGGCCTTGAAAGGGCCGGCCCCTTTATTCTCATTAAGACCACATATAAAAACCCCACTTCTTTTGAAATATCTCACTTTCACGTTCATTCGCATTACTCCCTTCTCTCACTAGACTCTTCCTCTTCCACTCCAGCCGAATCCACCCTTCAAACACCCTTAAATTCCATAATTCTTGAAGAACATTCAAGTCTTCAAGTTGTAGCAAGCAAAAGGTAATAGATTAGTTACATTGTTTTTGTATTTTTTCAACATTATTTCTCATTTTTTTACACATTTCTTTTTTCTTTTTGAGCTCAAATTTTCTGGAGAATCTAATGTGTGTCCCTACAATGATCAATCTTCAAGAAACCTTCAATATATCAATGGCAGATCTAGATTTTCTATTAAGAACATGTAGAAGAAGTAGAGAGAAAAAGTCAACAATCAAAGTCTGGTCAAACCCTCCATTACATATATGAATTTACAATTAAGCATCCTACTCTAATTACAAGACAAACACCCTATTTATAGGGTCAAACAACTAGTCAAATGTCAAAGTCAAACTTCTATAAGAAAAGTCAAACACGATGATTTTATACAATTATAGACAAAATTAACTTTCAAGACGAATACAATTTAATACTGAATTTCAGTCCTAACATTCTCCCCCTTTGTATTCAGACTTGAAAGAATTTCCGCGTTTTGAGTCTCGTTTGAACTTTGATGCTTTAAACACTCTATGTCTTCATCAAAACAGAAATCTTCACCTGAAATCTTCAGACAATTATCTGTTGAGAAAGATCTTCTAATATTCTCCCCCTCGAATGTAAAACCGCGATGATCTTCTCTTTTTGGCAATGTAGATCAGTAACAATAATAAACTTCAGAAACGATCTTCAGTAAACTGTTGTAAAATGGATCTTCACATTCAACATCTCTTAGTCTTTTTAGCATCGGAATAATCTTCGTACTCATCTCTAGTCATACTTCTTTTGAGTCTTTTGCTAAATTTGAGGTTACTTCCCCTTGATCTTTACATCAGATTCCCTTTATAATGTTTGGAATTAAATATTTCATTCATTATTATATACTCCCCCTTATGATGAAATGAGAATCATTCCATCATACACAAGAATGAATGAAATTCTCCGTGTAAGCCTTCAATTCATGAAATTGTAAGTAGATCTTTGCAAATCCACTTATTTAATATTTTCAGATTGAGGGAATGGGAAGATAACAACCAATTTCAACGTATGAAATTGTTTTCAATCTTATAGAAAGATTGGCCTGTGAGTATAACAAATATACT
>NW_020200710.1:26777-36363 GCF_001531365.2 Cynara cardunculus var. scolymus | reverse complement strand
AGTGTAGAAAGATAAAGCAACGTATGCTTCTGTTTAGGCTCAAAAAGATAAACCGTGTGGACTACACAAATTTATCAGACTCAATTAGTGATCAAAAAGACTTGAAGGGGGGACATATATCCTTCTGATTCAATATCAACTTTCTCCGAATGAGAAATTGATAGATGATGAGCAACGTGCCCCAAATGTTATTGAAACACTTATCTGTTGAGAGATAAATGAGTAGCTGGTGGGGTTGTGACAAAAATTCGCCTGGGCTTTGCCTTTTTCAATATTAGTCTCCAAAGAATCGAGAACTAATAGATTATGTGGTCTGCCCGGATTTTAGAAGTTTGGTAAGCACTCAGTCCCTCCTAAAATTTAGCGTTAAGTACATTGGATCACAAACAGTTGACCAAAAATATTATTGCAAATAAGCACAATGATCAAATAATACTTGATCAAGAAAAAAAATATCGTTTAAGCACAAACAATGAAAGAGTTATGTGACAACAATCAGATTATTCGGAATACGAGAGAAATGAACGAAGATCTGTAACAACGAGTTTACAAATTCTGATATTAAAAAAATTTGAATGTATATGAATCAATGAAAAACAAAATCAGAAAATAGAATTGAATACAAACGAGCGTCTTATCACCGAAATTGATTTTCGCATAAAAGACGTGATAATAACAATTTGAAGAATAGCTGAAACAGGTATTGGAGTTATGTACGACGAGAAATTACACAAGTAAAATCTCAGGAAATACCTGTTCAGAGAATGTACTCGTTTCCCAAAAAAAATTATTTTTCAAAAAAACATTTATTAAACTTTCTAGAGACTCCCCCCAGAAAGTAGATTATTGTAATGATTCAGTTAAGGTCAAAAACGTTAAAAAGAATAAGGAAAAACATTTTAAGTACGGGTTCTAAACTGACTGTTTAGAAACCACACTCGGTAAAGCACGGGTCTTGAACTGAATTGTTCAGAAGCCTTATTTGGAAAAAATTACAACTCCCCCTGCATTGGTGTATCACTGAAATGATATTCTGATAAGCACAAAATTGACACACCTGCAAAACCAGATTAAGTAGATTTTGGTACCCAAATGAATTTGGGTCCTATTATGTTAGTATCGGGTTGGGGTATGTTGTAACTTCCAAACCATTTATTCTTATTAGATATATTCTTTTTAGCACTGTGAATAGGATGATCAGGAATAAAATATGAACCGTACCAGTAACTGTGATCATACATTTTCTTACCATTCGAATTGTTCTGATATCTGTTGTCTGTACTCCATCTATTATAGATCTTCTTGTTCACAAAATCTATTGATTTACATGTGGAACACATGATCCTTTTCTTGATAAGATTTATCAAGTCAAAATTGGATCTCACAAAACAAGGAAGATTATTAGAAGCAATAGAAGTACGAGTTGAAACATATTCAGATTTACTAACCCAAATGCTTTTAATCTTAGAAGAATAATTGGGTGATCTAATGACGTACCCTTGATAATACTGATTAGAAGAATGAGAATAGTTCTTAGAAACATTAGATTTAGGGCTTCTAGAATAACTGTTCGATTTGAGACAGTCATAAAAGCTAGTTTTACACTGTGATGGAGAACAAATTAAGCTTTGTGCACACGAAAAGTCTTTGACTTTTTGTAAAAGCTGGTCTCTTTCAACAGTAACTAAATCAAATTTAATTATAAGTTCAGTTCTCATCTTCATCTCAGTTTCAAGGTCTGTCCTTAGATTAGACAATTTGCTTCTAGTATCCAGGAGTTTACCTTCTAACTCCTTCTAAAGCATTTCAAACTTTCTCTTCTGATTTATTAACTCTTGTTTCTCTTCATCTGAGCTACTCTTATCATTCTCCGAGGTGATGTCAAGCCACTTTTTCTTATTTGCAAGTTCTTTAGCAATTGATGTATACTTCTTTGAAGTATTTCGTTTCTAAAGAGCAAATTGCTTCTTCTCTTCGTCTAAAGCCTTCTGCTTTAGATCAATGTTTTCTAGATAATTTCTGTAATTGACTCTGACAGTCTTCGGAGATGTCTTTCTTTTCTTTATCATTCTTGGCTCGTTCCAAGATGACCAGTTGCTCAAAATCCGAGATTCGCTTTAACAACATTTTAGCATTCAGTTCAAGAAAGTTTATCTTATCTTCAAAAGATATGCGTTCAGCACTGAATTTTCTTTCAAATTCAATAAATCTCCTATTCTCTTTCTCAAATTCATTCCTTTCAACATTAAAATTCCTTTCCATTTCTAAAACCTTTTCTTTCCCTAGGTTCATAAGCTTTCTTAATTCAACCATGTCACTTTCAGATTTATGCGTTAAGACCTCTGACTCTTTACTATGTCTCCCAAAAGAATTCCTTTCAGTTTGTAGCTCTTGATGTTTATTGAACATGTCCTTATTAGCTTTACTCCAAATTCTCAAATCTTCAACATAGTTTTTCTTCACTGAACTCAGAGTTTTCTCAAGTTTATTAATTTTATTCATGAAATCATTCTCAACTTTTTCCAATCCTACTTTATGATCTTGTTGTAGATTAGCAATAAGTTCCATATTATCATGATTTTCATAGAACTTAGTAATATATTTCTCTTTATAGCTCTGTAAGCTCTTGCCCAACTCTGTAAGTTTCTCTTTCAGCTCCTTATTCCCTTTCTCAAAAATATCTGCCATTAAAAAAAATAAGAATGATCAGATATACGATCTATGCGATGAATTAAAAAAAAATGAAAAACAGTTAAGCTCAAAATCAGAAAAAGACAAAAACTGTTGAGAAATAAGAAAATCGACGAAAAACTGTCAAATATCAGTAAAAACAGTCAAAACTGTTGAAAACAGTTAAAAACTGTTAGAAACAGTCAAAGACAACTAAGACTGATTAAAAAATAGTTTATACGACACAAAATAGATCAAAAAATTCTCAAACAATTTAAACTACATACTAAAACAGACAAACAATGATCCAAAATTTAAAATAAAAAAAAATTTAAACCAAACAAACCAAACAAAAAAAATCCTAGAAGAAACAAGCGCAAAATAATTTGCATAAGCCCAAATTAAATTCCAATAATTAAGGGCAAAAACTCTTGTCCAAAACTGATTAGAAAACTATCCGGACAAGATTGATCACTTCCAAATAAAGTGATCAAGAAGCTATGTTTGGTCGAGGAATCACAAATCCGGACTGCAAATGAAACAACTAGCTCAGATGGCTTTTTCCATTCTTGTGCAAAGACTGCAAATGCAATTCCCTCTCTACAAAACACCATTGTGTCAACTTCTGCTGATCATATGGATCCTTTAGTGCGTCAAGATTCAGAAGGTCATGAAAATGAATTTGGTTGGAAGGAGAAGTTGGATGCTGTACTGGATATGGAGGCTCGTGTGCTTGGGAGTAGCTCCTGGGTTGCAGGATCTGGGTAGAAATGTCGTACTTGTCAAGCAGCACCTATTGAGAAGCAGGTGGTTGCAAATGGACTCAAGCTTCTATCAAAGTTATACATGCTTTATGAGCCACAAGGATGTTCAAAAATGAATGAAACCAAGGTTTCTATTTGCTCCTGCATCAGAGTCTACAAATGTTGAGCACCCAGCTGAAGCTTCTGTTTTGCTTAGAAGACGACAACAACAAAACTCCCTTATGTTTCCTTTTGCATTCTCAATACCAATTTGATGACACAAACATCAGGTGAACCTTCTTTTCCATCTACTGGTATTGCTGCTATCCGTTCAATCCAATCTTCTTTGTTTGCATTCTAAAACCCACTTGTAATACTATTTCTTAGGCAGTAAAAATTTGATCAGAAGATTATGCACACACTGTTCTTCTTTTAACACCTGATGTAGTTCCTCACATGCTATGGCCTGCAGGTACTTATCTTCTTGACAATCAACCACTAATGATTTCAAACTTTCAATTTCCTTTTGTATACCAAACCTAACAGCTAACAAAAGCAAACCTAAAATTTGTAACAACTAACCCAGTGTGATATCAAATCTCAATCACCACAAAAACTAACAGCTAGTAATCCCCAAAGCGATTGACTACAATTTGAACAAAAATATCAGGTTTCATATCCCTTAAAATCGAGACAAATACAGTGAAATTCATAGCAAATCTGAGCCTTTCAACAAATCAAACCAAATTGAACTAGAGTAAATCGATCGAAGTGACAGTATCAAAATACTTGAAACTAAAGAACCAAAAGTTCAATTTTACGAAAGGCTGCTGGCGACGAAACTTCCTCGTAGCAACATCAACAACACAAACGCCATTGATTCTATCATCATGTTGCTTTCCTGATGGTTGATAGCATTCAGAAAAAAAATTAATTGTTCCAATCTTGAGCAATACAAATCAAAATCAAATCCATAATCGTCTTCAACACACTGTCTCGTAGACTGTTCACCACGACTGTGTCATAAATCTTGAGCGATTTGAAATCAGATTGAGTTGTGCGATTTAGATATCCGATCAATCCAATCGAGCGATTCTTGCTAAGTCTTAAACTGACTCTATTGACAATCGATTTACAGAAATCTGATTAATCCAATCGAGCGATTTAAATGTCCGGAGAAGATGAGTGAGCGATTTACCTTAAATCCGAATAAGACTCGATTGATTTACCAAGAATCCGGTTAAGCTTTGTGCGGAGAACTTTCTTAATCGATCAATCAGTGTGCGATTTACAAGAATCCTTGAATCTGAAGTCTGATAATCCGATCAAGACCTCTGCGATTTAAACCCTTGTACGCTCAGGTTGTGATTGATTTAATCTCTTGTCCGCTCAGGTTGTGATCGATTTAATCTCTTGTCTGCTCAAGTTGTGAACGATTTAGACTTCGAGAAGATGAATCTGATTACCAACTGAGGAAGAAAATGGTCGATGAAAATGGTTGGGCTGAAGAACAAAATCTTATCCGGATTGGCCAAAAAGACTAATGGGCCTTGAGCGGTTTAGGCTAAAACAAAAGTAAAAACACAAAACAAAAAAAATATTAACTAAAATTAGATCAAAACACTGAGTTTAAAAAAAATATCAAGAACAAAAAAAATCTCCAAAACTACAAAAATTTACCAAAAACACGAAAAACAATGATCAAATTGTAAATCTTTGTGAATAACAAAGATTCACAATGAGATTATGCACAAATTGATCACAAATTTAACACGAAAAACATAAAATTCTCCAAAAATTTTGGATCAAACTTTAAAAAAATATAAGAACACGAAGAAAAAAAAAAAAAGATTCCAGAAAATAATCTTCGAAAATTCTTCAAAATCAGTGATTTCTTCTTCTGATTTCGTGCATAATCCCGCTATGATACCAATTGTGTGTCCCTACAATGATCAATCTTCAAAAAACCTTTAATATATCAATGGCAGATCTAGATTTTCTATTAAGAACATGTAGGAGAAGTAGAGAGAAAAAGTCAATAATCAAAGTCTGGTCAAACTCTCTATTACGTATATGAATTTACAATTAAGCATCCTACTCCAATTATAAGACAAAAACCCTATTTATAGGGTCAAACAACTACTCAAATGTCAAAGTCAAACTTCTATAAGAAAAGTCAAACACGATGACTTTATACAATTATAGACAAAATTAACTTTCAAGACGAATACAATTTAATACTGAATTTCAGTCCTAACATCTATGATGAGAGATTATTCATCAAAGACATGAAAATGTCCTCAAAATGGTGACAATCTATGATCTACAGACTTAGAACTCACGGAAAAAGGGGGTAAAACCACATTGCATGTGGAATTTAACCATTAAATGTGGCAATTTGGAACTGACAGATTGTTTACTAGCAATTGTGTCATCCGTGTCTTCTAAAATACAAGTTCAAATGCTCTAATTTTTCATTTAAAATGAACTTTGATGAGTTATGGTTCTTTTCCAACTGGAATTGTGTAAAAAGGAGGAGTTTTGACCCTCCAATCATTTAGAACAAGTTAAGTATGCAATAATATCTTCAACAGTAGGTAAATCGTACTTTGAACATACATAGCTTTTAAAAACTTATCCAAAATATTTGATTTTTCTTCTGGAGTTTACTTTGATGAGTTGTTGTTCTATTGTTTTTGGTTTCACTCAAATGCTGGACAGAAACGTGCATGCCTGTTCAAAGTGACATAACTCTCTCAAAAACTAATAAAAATGTGTAATTCTTTTTCTGGAAGTTGGATTAATTAGTTAAGTTTACAACTGAAGTGAAATAATTGAAAAATGTTAAGTTTAGACCTTCCATTTGACCTCAGATATGACATAATGCAACCTGTCCCGATTGCTTTGACATGTGAAAATGAGTTGGACATTTGAATTACTAAAACACTTCCAAAATGTGTGGAATTTGGACAGGAGTTGTTTAACACAATAACATTTGTGGCATAAAAATTTGGACACAAAATGACATATGGAAGGTTCCTTTTGACAGTGATTTGTGAGACCAAAATTCCAGAAACAGAATTTACATTCTGTCCAAGTGGTAACTTTTTGCGTAAAAGACTTTGATCTTAAAATACATAAATATTGGACCATTTTTAAGAACAAATAATAACTATCAACTTTAATCCATAAAAACTTATTGGCATTACATAAGATATAATTTGAGTTTATCTTTATCGAAACCCGATAGGTGATCTAATTATTGGATTTTGGACTGTTTAGGAAAGTTAGGGTGGACGTTTTGTGCTTCAAACGTCATCAAGTTCTTGGATATTCATCAGCAAACTTGTGAGTATACGCGACCCCCACTTTTACTATTTTGTTTTTTGAAATTGGGGGAAAAGCATGAAAGGTTGCAAACTATACTGTTTAGTTGTAAAACATTTGGACTAAAGAACTGTTTAGTCAAATATTGTTGAAATCATGAAAAATGGATTGTTATTGCATTATGTATAAATGATAAATTGATGTACTTGAGAGTATAATTTAAAAATTCCCCTTCCGTAAACGCTACTAGTTAACTCGGGCACGTTCCCGGGTCATGGTAATTATGGATAGCCGATATTGTATTGACAGTCCCACCCAAAAACGGGTGCACATTACATATGTTTAATAGTCTACTCATGTGTGCGAATGGGCCACCGCTGAAGTAGTACTGATACGAACCGTGGTACCTAAGTGAGCGAGCGGGCCACTTTATGATAGTTCGTAAAATAATGGGGCACATTGGTCAGGTAAGGTTCAGTAGCGTCTCAAGTTTTAAACATCGTTAAAGATTTACATTTATCTTGTGAAAGTTTATGTATTAGTTTGTAAGAAGTGATTTATGCATTGTAAATATTGTGTGCATATGAAAACCCGTGAACTGACCAACTCTTTGTAGTTGACGTCGTTTTATGTTTCATGCTTTTCAGGAAAATAAGTAAGAATGGAACTTTTGGAAGCACTTTTGTGAAGACACCGATTTCATTTATTTGTAACTTTTGTAAAAGGTTATTCTAACTCCAAATTTCTTGTGGATGTTAAAATTTTAAATCTTATAAATTGAATGGTGTTATCTAATATCTGGTGATGTGAAATGCTTACCTGTTACACCTCGTGTTTCCGCTTTAGCGGGGTGTGACAGATTTGGTATCAGAGCCTCAGTTGTAGAGAATACCGGTTTTCCTAAACCTCAAACTATAACCAAATATTTTCAAAATGATTTTCAAATAAAAAAATGCAAAGCATGTCACTAGTATAACCGAAAGATGAGTGTTATGTTATTATACTTAAATCAAACAAAGCCTGATCACCTATGTTTAACATAAGTATGTATAATAGGAGACTTGAATCGGTTATATGAAAAGCATGATTGTGTGTGTGTGTTTGCATAAATTTTGAATATCCATCGCCCTAGACCAACCAGAAGCTCTGGTTGTGAAGTAATCATGATATCCAGAACACTAAGTCAACCAGAGGGATTAGCTCTGTATCTATTAGCGTTGTATCTTAAGAAGAACAAGAAGCTCTGGTTAGAGGAACCAGAGGCTCTGGTCCTCAAAAGGAAAATATTTGCTAAGTCTGAGGAACCAGAGGTCGATGGACAAGAGATCCATTGGTCTTCTAAGTGTGAGGAACCCGAGGTCGATGGACCAGAGATCCATTGGTCTACTGAGTGTGAGGAACGAGAGGTCGATGGACCAGAGATCCATTGGTCTACTAAGTGTGAGGAACCAGAGGTCGATGGACCAGAGATCCATTGGTCTGCTAAGTGTGAGGAACCAGAGGTCGATGGACCAGAGATCCATTGGTCTGCTAAGTGTGAGGAACCAAAGGTTGATGGACCAGATATCCATTGGTCTGCTATGCATGAGGAACCATAGGTTGATGAACTAGAAATCCTTTATTTTGCTAAGTATGGATGAGGAACCAGAGACTGATGAACTAGAAAATTCATTATTGTTCCAAGTATGGGATGTCCTCCCAGAAGCTCTGGTAATACAACCAGAAGCTCTTTTTATCTAGAGGCTTTAGCTTGCTTGCCATCTTTAGTCCTTACTTGGTAACTTTTGTCCTAACTCTAAGTACTTATTGATGGTATGTCTAGTAATTAAGTTTGTTAATATCGCAGATCACTATGTCATCATCTATTCCTAGTGAATATTCGGTAGACGAATCTGGTTATGTTGTTAGTCGATCTAGAAGGAACTCATCAATCAATGAAGAGGTAGACCCATATGAGCATAAGGACACAACGACTAGCGAGACACCTGCTTTATCACCTGCCTCAATATTGCCCCCATTTGAACCAGTGCCCGATATTCCACCTCAAACATTTCATGGTCCGAGGATTAGAGTCACGACTAGGAAAAGTGTACCACTACCTCGACGGGTGACTTTTGAGAACTCCAATAGAACAAGAGGAGAGGCATCTCAACCACAACATAGGAGTGAGGAATCCCAAATAGTGACTGGAGTGTCTGTACCACCTGCTTAGGGCATGCTTTTGGATGAACAAGTGTGGGTGTGGGGTATTGCATCGGAGTCTCAAACTCACTAGACCCGGCTGGGATATCACCAGCACATTTTGAACAACTTGTCCGATGTATTGGAGATGCACCACCAGCGTATGATAAGAACCTCAGATGTCGTTATCGCTGCTAGATGAGAGATTAGGAGATTGTAGAAATGCTTGGTGGCGAGTGTGTTGATGGTGCTAATGCTAGGAATGCTGATATGTTGGATGCTGCTCTAAAAATGATGACTAGTGATAGAATATTTATTCTTTTGCGTCGAAACCTAAGATCTGTTTTGAGGGTTGTAATCGTCTGTTAGCCCTTAGCATCATTTGAAAAATGTTTAAATGCACTGAACCTTGGTTGAATATAAAATTATTCTGCTTGATCATGCAAATGTTCAAATGTTAAATTTCAGATGAATATCTTACGTATCATTTAGTTGATTAGAATCTGTTAAACAAGGGTATTACTATGGAAATAACAAATTCCTGTTTGATCTAGGATTTATAAAATGCCGCCAAGAAGAGAAAACCCTGAAGTTGCACGACTCGTGTCAGAACAACTCTTGGCCGTACTGTCACACCCCGCTAAAGCAGAAACACGGGATGCTAA
>NW_020200710.1:0-24972 GCF_001531365.2 Cynara cardunculus var. scolymus | reverse complement strand
AACGAAAATATCGACTTTATTTTTATGTGAAATGTTTAAAAATTTTATTTGACATTGCACGAACTAACTTGGTTAGCTACCCACCGAAACATGGTCTAATCAGACTAATTAAACAAGACGATCTCTGGTCAACAAGGCTAAATCCTAAAAAGACTTAGTTTTCAATAAAGGCCTTAAAATGGAATACTAACCTGAAATTCCAAAATGCAGAGTTGTCACACGCACTCCCCAATATTGTCAGCCAGGTAGCGGCAGGCCTAAACGCTAACCAACCAACCAATTCTAAGCCTAGAACACCCAGGGAATGCACCTATAAATCCTTCAGATCCTGCAACCCAAAAGAATTCCATGTAACCGAGGGAGCCRTAGGATTATTAAACTGGATTGAGAGTATGGAATGTGTTCTTCATATTAGTAAATGCACTGAAGCAAATAAGGTAGAATATGCTGCATGCTTACTGCAAGGCCGAGCCCTGACATGGTGTAACACATTGGTTCAGACTAGGGGTCGGGAAACGGCCAACCAACTTTCACGGGAGGAGTTCAAGAAACTACTTAAGGACGAATACTGTCCAAGAAGTGAACTCCAAAAGTTGGAAATGGAGTTATGGAACCATGAGATGAAAGGGGAGAACATACCTGCATATACTGCCCAATTCCATGAGTTAGCAAATTTAGTGCCACATCTTCTGACACCTGAGGAAGTCCGAATCGAGAGATATATTTGGGGATTGTCTCCAGAAATTCGAGGAAATATCACCTCGGCAAACCCAAAGAGCCTTCAGGAGGCAATAAACATTGCGACCAAGCTCACAAATAATGTTGTTCAGTCCGACGAGTTCAACAAAGGAAAAAGAAAGGTGGAAGAACATGGGAACCAAAGATCTGGGGAAGATTTGGCAAGAATAGGAAAGTATTAGGAAATTTTGGGGTACAGACCCAGGTGGTAAATCAAGGAAGCAAACCTAAGTGCAATAAATGTAAATATCCGCACTGGGGGAATTGCATCATTTGTCAAAGATGCCACAGAGAGGGCCATCCCACAAAGGATTGCCGAAAACGATTGTGTTTTGAATGTGGAAGTCCGGACAATATGAGAAACGTTTGTTCGAAGAGAAAACAAGGAACAAATGCTAACCAAGCCCGACCAGCCAATCAAGGAAACCCAGAAAGTCAAGCACGGGGCCGAGCATTTGAGATTGGAGCAAAGGAAGCTAGACATGATCCCAATGTGGTTACAGGTACATTTGTCTTGAATAATGAATTTGCATCGGTATTATTTGATTCAGGAACAGATAGAAGTTTTGTATCATTAGATTTTAAGCTGAAGATTAACTTAAAACCTCAAAAGTTGGAAGAAGTTTACATAATAGAATTTTCCAATGGCCAAGAAATTAGGGATAGAGACGTAATCATGGACTGCACTCTAAGCTTAGCCAAAAAGGATTTTATCATAGACCTTATTCCGATTGAGTTAGGAAATTTTGATATAGTTATAGGCATGGATTGGCTATCCAAAAATTGAGCTGAAATAGTTTGTTCGGAAAAGATTATTCGAATTCCTCAAGAAGGAGGTGAAACACTTGTAATTCAAGGAGAGGAGTCCGATCGGAATATTAAGATAGTATCATGCATGAAGATGCAGAAGTACTTAAGGAAGAATTACGTTGCATTTTTGGCACACGTTATAGACAAGAAGGTCAAAGAGAGATGTATTGAAGATTTCCCTATAGTTCGGGAGTTTCCTAAAATATTTCCCGAGGATTTACCAGGACTACCCCCGCTAAGACAAGTCGAATTCGGTATCGACAAAATTCCTGGAGCTGCCCTAGTGGCAAAAGCACCATACCGATTGGCCCCATCGGAAATGCAAGAATTGTCAGGTCAACTTCAAGAATTATTGGATAAAGGATTCATAAGACCTAGTTTTTCACCATGGGGTGCACCTGTATTGTTCGTCATTGTGAAGTCCAAGATTCATACAAAAATGATCAAATCTTCAACAACAAGATGAATAGAATAGTAGAGAAGAATAGATCATCAAATGTTACTGATTTGATTGAGAGAGAGAAATTACAGCTCTAATCTTGATTACAATCTGCTAATGACTTGGTAATGACAATTACAAGGAAAATACTATTTATACTAGAAAATAGTAAAGCTACACTGTTACAAAGCAAATATACTAAAGAGAAACTTGAATACAACATTAAAGCTCTTACTCAAACCCAACATTCCCCCCCTTTAGATTCAGGTTTGGCCTCCTGTAAATTTTGTATTTCGAAGTCCAAGAATTTTCTCTAATCTTCTCAGAGCGTTCCTGTATTGGATTTTCTCCTCGAGCAAATTTATCGCATTGATCAACAAATATATTTCTTTGGAACTCATCCTCTCAGATTCAGCAGCTCTGTCATTGTTTACCCTTTTAAAGTCAAGTGCCCTTCTCACCAATCTTATCGTACCATCAGAATATTTATTCAGCTCACTAAATCTCATGAATTTCTTTACTTGAAGTTGAGCAAAGTATATGACCCCGAACTCTGGATTTTCAAGAATCATATAGACTGGATAAGCTTCAATATCTTCTAATTCTTTATTTGGTCTTTTCAGATTGATGATCCGTTGATTGTCTTCAAGGCCCATTTGAACATCAATGACCATTGCCAGTTTCACATGACAACGCATAAATCTCTTCATGGCTTCAAGAGCAATCAATTCTCCTTCCTTCCTGTTGGTCATGTTTCTAATTTTGAAGTACATATATTGAAGATCTTCCAAGTATAAGCTTGAAAAATCAGCTTCGCTGAATCTCCAAATATGACCATCCTGTCTAGTAACTATAAACACAGGATACCAGATTCTTAGAAGCTTCTGAGCATCAATTTGTTTGATCGTGACGACCCGATGCTTGGTACGCACTTCACTTATCGATAGACGCTTGGCTTTCAAAAGGTGTCTATATTCAATGCGGTAATCTTTGGTCTGACGATGAATGCCAAGAACTTTATCACCGCTCAGAGCTTTTCGATGTCGAATGAAAATTCCAAGGTAGATATCTTCTAAATATGTCTCTCGGATTCTTGCTCGATCATAACCAGGAAAATTTGCTCTAATTTGGAATGGCACATAATTTTTGGTGAAGATTTCAGTAGGATCAACTTGTTCTCTTTGAGCAGGAATGTCTGACACATCAGGTACATCTGCAGTGGAAGATTTTGGAACAAACTGACGGTCTTCTTGAACAGGAAAACTGGATCTTCATCATCTATATCCGCCTCAAAATCAAAGTAGATCCCAGTCGACTCGTCAATGTTGTCAATGTCTTCTCCAAAATCTTGCTCTCCATCCAGAGTTGTAGAGAACACATCGTTGAAACCTACATTGGCAGACAAGTCCAATAACATCATTGTTCCTACTGTGGAGTACGCTGGCTTTTCAACCATTGGCTCGATCGTAGGACTTGTCTCCATTTCTTCATCTTCAATCACAATGGCCTCAATTGTTCTTTCCCGAATAGATTCTGGGGCAGAAGCTTCAGCAATAACATCTTGAGTTGATGGCTCCTCTCCAACCCTTGTAGCTTGCTCAGATGTCTCGGCCAATCTCTGTCTCTTTCCCTCCCCCTCATGACTATCTGGATCATCCAGATCGTCATGCCTTCGTTTAAGAGATATGGCCTGAGATCTGCAAGTTTCTTCTAAGGTAGACACCCCTTCAGCTAGGGCATCCATTGAACTCTTTAGATCTTGGGTATTGGATGTGATTAACTTGCTAACTTTAGAAAAGCTAGAAGTAACCACATCTTGAAAAGCAAAAAAGTCTGAGGCTCGAACAAAAGGATTAACATCTAATTGTTGTCGAAAGAGGCCGACCAAATTTGCATCTTCAGCATCTGGATTTGAGATGCCATCAATTTTGCATATAATAACGATTTATGTTCATCCACCGATTGATCTGGTACTGACGGTTCAGGTACATGTGGTGGTGATGGGGCAGATGTTGGCTCTTCTTCTACAGTTTCTTTTCCCTTCAGAAGTCTTCTCAGACTGGCCATTTGAGCATCCATATTATCTTGAACAGCCTTTAGAGCGCCGTCCAAATATTCCCTTGACACAAAGCGGGTAAATTCACACCTGGATCACTTAGATTACCAGTTGTAACAACAGTTGAATAAACTGCTGTGCCTATGTTCAATGTTGGCATAATGTTAGCATTGGTAGGACTTCCGACCTGTCCTTGTGAAATGTCCAAAGACACCACTCTGGTCGTTCCGGCAGGTTCACTAAGAACTGCACTTGGAGCAATAGATGCTCTTGACTTATGTGTACCTATGTGTATGGGCGCTAGACTCGAGGTGCACAGAATCGATGTCGTAGGTTGGGGCAGCGGCCTACTTATTTCAATAACTACATTCTCCAAATGGGAAGTAGTTAGCAGATATGCTCTATCCCCGTGTTGAATTGAAACAACTGGTTGTTAAGAACCAGTTGAATGGATGGGTGGGGTGTGCATTTGCATAGCTGGGCTAGCTATGTCTTGTTCAATACCAACATTCAACGAATGAATGTCAGTAGCAGATGTGGGTGCCCGGTTATGTGTTTCAGCTTGGGAAGGAGCTTGATCCTCTTTTTCTGCTCCACTCTCACCCTCTCCATATTTTTCTACTTCCTTTTCACTCACTCTCTCAACATTTTCAACTGCAACTCCCTCATCTTCTTCTACGTTAGGTAAATCTTGAAGAATACGGTCATAATCATCAACATCGTCAATATTGAATGATAATGAATGTAAGCTCGGACAAGGTTGTTGAGTTGAATATTCTGGAAAGATATCATTTATATCATCAACCARTGTYCCAATTGGAATATTCTGAGAAGGACCAGTTTGAGCACATTCTTCCGTTCCACCTTCATTATTACCATCATCATTATCATCACCAGAAACTGCCTCAATATCGGTTTCAGTAGCTTCCGAACTTGAAGAAGTCGTGGAAGTACTGTCAGATGAAGTACTCTGCTGATCAGACACTCCCCCCACCTGTTCACCCCTCTCTAATTCTTTTTCTCTCATCACACTTCCCTGTTCAGGTAACCCCTGTTCCTGAACTCGTTCTTCTATTTCTAACTCCTCTCTCACAACTGAGACGTGGTGATCCTTGGGCAAGTTCAACCGGTTCTGGTTGAGCTATTGGATGTATCACTCGCCTATAATCTATTACGCACTGAGCGATCTGATCAGCTAAGACAATAAGTTCTGGTGGTACTGGCATTATAGATCCAAATCTTCCACTTCTGTATGCTGCCGAATTCTGGTCATAACAAATGTTGGCCCTTTTTCAGAATTTTATCTGGCCGTAATATCTTCGTTCGCATTCATCATAGCCTTAATAAACAATTGCAGAAACCTCTGAAAGGGCACAAACTTCTAGGCTTTAGACGGGAATCTTTTTGCATTGACCAGCTCTACCAATTCATTCCATATGACTAAAGCATAATCATAGTTTCTTGAGAAGACAATGCCATGAAAGAATTTAAGGAATGAGCTACTACAAATATCTATGCCCGCTGTCTTTGAGGTCAGGCTTCTATTCAGAATTGAGAACAACAAGTGCCAGATTGATGGAAGGAATTTTTTTTTTTAATTGAGTTGGATTATTCAATTATGCCGAGTATCCTAGACATTGGATATCCAAACAGAATTGTTCATCTGATACAAAGTCTTCAAAACCAGTAGAGCCTAGTCCGGGCAGATGAAGAATTCTTCTTAGATGTTTCAATGTCAGACGACTGACATATTAGTCAACTTCTCCTTCAAAGTAAATGGTGTCCCCGTTTTTTTTCCAAAGTGAGTGTACTCCAAAATTGTTGAAGATACACCATCGGAACGGGTGTATTAGCACATAAAGAATATGCTATTAGGTAGCCTTTCAGAATTTCTAGGATGATAGGGTATTCAGCTGGCATAGCAAAAGAAAAGACATGGTTATTTGGGTTTATGTCTAGGTATTTTATCTGAGGGGAAAGTGTTTCAGAAGCAATGGGTTGGCTAGGCGGGTGAGTTGGGATATTATCTGATCTGACAGAAGGAACGTGAGATTTCTCGTCAGATTGATGTCTTTGATCCGCCATTAACCAGTAAAAATTCTAAAATATTAGAACCCATTTTATTCAAGAAATTTGAATAAAAAAATTATAACAACACAGCAAAAATAAAACAAAACAACAAAAATACAAAACAAATAAACTCTAAAAAAATTTACACTAAAAAGAATCACTAAACTAGAAAGAAATTAAAAATAACAAAAACTAAATAAAAACTAAACAAAAAAGTAAGAAAACACTTAGTCTAAAACACTTCGAAAGAAAAAAATGTATTGACCGGATTAGAAGTCCGGACAACAAAGAAAACAACAAACACTTGGAAGAAAAAACAATATGGTGACCGGATTAGAAATCCGGACAACATAGAAATTCAAACACTTAGTAAAAACAACAAACAAATTGGTGACCGGATTTGGAATCCAGACAACATAAGAAAACAAACAAAAATACTAAGTCTAAAAGAAAAGAAATAAACCGGACAATCATCAACCGGATTAAGGTTGATCGGAGTAAACTCCGATCACCTTGTCTGGTGAGATATCCGGTGAAAAAACCAAACACAAAGCTAAACACTTAACACCCTAAAAACAAAAATAAAAAAGACACACAAATAACAAAGATAAAACTGATTTTATTATTAAGACTTTTATGGTTCATTTTAAGTTCCCATTCAAGTTCGATTCAATATGATTAACAAAATAGTCCAATCAGTCCAAATGTCCAAAACAAATCCAATACGATCGAGGAATATGAATAATAAAATCAAATGAAATAAACCTTGATGAGTAAAGTGATGGAACAGTAGAAGAAACAGTCTGAGCGATAAACCAGAGAGATGAGCGGAGAAGACGATGAATAGTAAATGAGGATAAAAAGTAAAAAGTAAAAATGAGGCGAATATTTATAGTCAAAGTCAAAAACCGTTCAAATTCTAAATCGCTCAAGACTTATCCGGATTAGAATAAATCGGTCAAGAGGTGTCTGATTTATGGAATGTGAAATATCTAAGTGTTAATCCGGACAATAAATCGCTCAAGCCATAGACGATTTAGAAGAACACCGGTCAATACTTGTCCGGTTTAAGAATAAATCGCTCAAGGCATGGACAATTTAGAAATAAATCGCTCAACAAAGAAAGTTAAATCGCTCGAGTTAAGAATTAAACCGCTCAAGAATTGAACGATTTAAAGACTTGAAAGAATAATCTCAACAAACGATTTAAGAAATTGGACAAATGAATTCATCGATTTAGCAATCCGCTCAATCCTTTGCAAAGTATACCTAATCTTATCCGGATAAGAGTTTATCATATAGCCTATTGTCCGGATGTCTAAATCAGACAATAAATCGGACAAGTGTTGTCCGGATTAGACTAAATCGGCCAAACACTTATATTTCTAAACTTTGTATCTTCCAAAAATTAGATAATACTAAAAATACTTGTAAGAAAAAATATAAACTGTTAGTTCAAAATAGATAAATTTCACTCCCCCTCAAAATATGATAAGATAAAAGAAAAACACACTCCCCCTCAAATATAGATTCCCACGATCAAGAAATTTAAAATCGGATAGAAAAAATTGAAACACTGACTTGTATTTTTAAAATACAGATATTTGACTAAATGAATTTGAACTAAATACAATTCAATAAATTGAACTGTTTTTTATAAAAATTCAAATCTTCAAATTTAACATACCTAACTTAGATACAAGAAAGCTAAAGCGTTTTTCATCTAAAGCTTTCGTAAATAAGTTAGCTAATTGAAATTTTGTATTTACAAAATACAGTTCAATGGTTCCTTTTTCTATATGATCTTTAATAAAATGATACCAGATATCTATATGCTTGGTTTTAGTGTGTTGAACAGGATTACATGAAATAGCAATAGCACTTTTGGAATCACAGTAAATTGGAATTTTATTAAAATAAAACCCGTAGTCTCTGAGCTGTGTCTGCATCCATAGCACTTGAGAACAGCAGCTTGCAGCAGCTAAATATTCTGCTTCGGCAGTGGAAATGGAAACGCAGTTCTGTTTCTTTGATGCCCAGCTGACTAGCTTGTCTCCCAAAAACTGTAGATGTCCTGTTGTACTTTTCCTGTCCAACATACAGCSTGCATAGTCTGCATCTGAATAAGCTGTCAGTTCAAAACCAGTACCCTTGGGATACCAGAGTCCAAGATTAGCAGTCCCTTTAAGATATCGGAAAATGCGCGGCACTTAGATGGGACTCCTTCAGATTAGACTGATATATGGCACAAAGATGTGTTGAAAACATTATATCAGGTCTACAAGACGTCAAATACATCAAAGAACCTATCATCCCTCGATATGTTTTCTGATCAACAGCTTTTCCAGTAGGATCAGCATGGATCTTCGTTCCATGAGCCATAAAGTGTTTTCATAGATGAACAGTTTTGCATATTAAATTTCTTCAGGATATCTAAAATATATTTAGTTTGACAAATAAAGATWCCCGAARAYAATTGTTTAATTTGAAGACCTAAAAAGAAGTTCATCTCACCCATCATACTCATTTTAAAACGTGAAACCATTAAGGCATAAAAGTTTTTACAATATTTGGGGTTTGTAGATCCAAATATTATGTCATTTACATAAATTTGTATCAAAATAATATCAGAATTTTCTTTTTTAATGAAAAGAGTTGTGTCAATATTACCTTTCGCGAAGTCTGACTTTACCAGAAACTCTGATAAGATATCATACCAGGCTCTCGGAGCTTGTTTAAGACCGTAAAGCGCTAGATCAAGGATGTAGACATGATCCGGCTTTGACTGATTAACAAAACCCTGCGGTTGTGAGACATAGACTTCCTCTTTGAGAAGTCCATATAAAAATGTTGTCTTGACGTCTATTTGATACACTGTGAAGCTCTTGCGTGCCGCGTACGCCAAAAACTCATGTTACTTCACCTTCTACTTCTTCTGTGTCTTCAGATCAAGAACCAGAACTAGAGCATCACTCTGGAGATTATCTCTTCGAGGGGGAGCAAACAGTTCCATCGGTTGATGAAGAACTACATCCTGTTGCTCCCGAACGCCAATCTTGCACCAAGTGGACAAAAGATCATCCACAACACCAAATCATTGGTGATCCAAACATCTGGTGTCAAGACGAGATCCGCAACAGCCAATGATTGCCTCTTCCCCAACTATCTGAGCATGATCAAACTGAAAAAGATTTTTGAAGCCCTACAAGACCCAAATTGGATAGACGCAATGCAAGAAGAACTAATCCAGTTTGAGAGAAACAAAGTGTGGTCCCTCATGCCTCTACCCAAAGGGAAGACGACCATAGGAACCAAATGGGTCTTCAGAAACAAGAAAGAAGAAGATGGCATAGTCATAAGGAACAAGGCAGGCTTGTTGCCAAGGGCTACTTCCAGGAAGAAGGGATAGCCTACGATGAAACATTTGCTCCCGTCGCAAGACTTGAGGCTGTCAGGATATTCCTAGCCTATGCAGCACACAAAGGCTTCAAGGTCTATCAGATGGATGTCAAGTCTCCCTTCCTCAATGGTAAGCTTCGAGAATAAGTATATGTGCAGCAGCGCCCTGGGTTTGAAGATCTAAAGCATCCAGAGTACGTCTACTTTATCGACAAAGCCCTCTATGGGCTGAAACAAGCACCCAGGGTTTGGCATGATACTCTCTCTACTTTCGTCATTGACAATGGATTCGAAAAAGGTACAATCGATACAACCCTCTTTCTCAAGAAGCATAACGGTAACATTCTACTTGTGCAAATTTATGTGGACGATATCATATTTGTATCTACCAATGCAAAATTTTGCAAGAAATTCTCAGAGCTGATGAAAAGCAAATTTGAGATGAGTATGATGAGAGAACTTAGTTTCTTCCTTGGTCTTCAAATAAAACGAACTCCAGAAGGGACTTTCATCCATCAGTCCAAGTATGTGACTGACCTTATAAAGAAATACTCTTTCTCAAATTTATTATCAATGAAAACAACAATGGCTACAGGAGCAAAGTTGTTTGCTGATCCATCAGACAAATTTGTGGATGCAACAACCTACAGAGGCATGATAGGATCACTCCTGTATCTAACAGCTAGTAGACCAGATATTATGTTTGCTACAGTCTTTGTGCAAGGTATCAAGCTAACCCTAAAGAATCTCATCTCTCTATGGTCAAGAGGATCTTAAGATACCTCAATAAAACTCCTTCATTGGGTCTATAGTATCCTAAGAACTTTGGCTTTAATCTAATAACTTTCACATATGCAGATCATGCAGGTTGCAAGCATGATAGAAAGAGTACGTCTGGAAGCTGTCAACTCTTGGGGGACAAGCTGGTAAGTTGGACATCCAGAAAATAGAATTGTGTTTCAACATCTACAGCAGAAGCAAAATATGTTGCTACTACTAGTTGTTGTTCACAAGTCCTTTGGATGAAGACTCAGCTTAAGGACTATGGCTTTGAATATAAAAAGATTCCCATCCTCTGTGACTCCAAGAGTGCCATAGCCATCTCTGCAAATCTTGTGCAACATTCTAAGACCAAACACATTGATGTAAGGTACCACTTTCTGAAAGACAATGTCGAAAAAGGTACATTAGAGATGTACTTTGTTCCTATAGAGATTCAACTTGCTGACATTTTCACAAAAGCTCTTGATGTGAAAAGATTTTTATTTCTTGTCAGCAAGATGGGTATGCTGAATCTCACCACTTAGAGGCAATCCAGAGTTTGAAAGTAGAGATCCCCAATATCTCATGGTTATGCCTACAAGCGATATATCATTATGGCCATAAACACCAAGTACTCTAAACCGGAGCCTCTGGCTCTCAAGAACAGAGCCTCTGGCCAATTAGAAATACTTGTTTAAATTTTGGCCAAACATTTTCATCACCTTTGGAACTAGAGCCCTTCTGGTCCAAAGCAAATGCTTTGTGATTTTTCACTAAGTATCCCATTCTCAACCAGAGCCTCTAGTTATATCGACTAGAGCCTCTGGTTATATCGACCAGAGCCTTTGGATTCCAATCCTTTGAGACCAGAGCCTCTTTGGTCTCAAACTTGGTCTCCCTCATTCATTCATACAAATAACTTAGTCGTATTACATCATTTATGCAACCAGAGCCTTTGGTTATAAAGACTAGAGCTTCTGATTTCCATGTCCTTTGCGACCAGAGCCCCTCTGGTCCAAATTGGACTTCACATGCATCATTATATTATATTCTCTCATCATGTTTACATCGCCTTCACAACCAGAGCCTCTGGTTGTATAGACCAGAGCCTCTAGTCATCAGATTCAACCTCCTTATTGATTCTATGGGGAGTTTTTAACTCAATACACATCCCCATGCATCATTTGAGGGGGAGTTTTGCATTCATCAAGCTCTCATTGCATTAAATATGCATTTTCCCATCCAGAGCCTCTGGATCACAAAAATGTTAAATCAATGATGAATCATTGCTTTCACACAACCAGAACTCCTCTGGTCCTGCATAGAGGGAATGTTTTATCATCAAAGGGTTTCCAATGTTTAAACAGAGCCTCTGGTTTGTCTATACAGAGACCCTTATTCATAAAACCCAACATTCCACCGATGAATTAACTCATCACTCTAAACCAGAGACCTCTGGTTCCACTCCAAAAAGTCATGACCAACCAGAGCACCTCTAGTTCCATGACAAAATTATTTTTATCCAAAAACCCATCTTTAATTGAAAACTTCGTAATTAGTATTTATCTTACAATTAGATGGAATTTTAAAGATTAAATTTTTTTTTTATTATTCTTCAAGAGATAATTATCTGGGATAATTATTTTTTAAATAATCATCCCAAATCACCCAAATGTCATTCTTCACTCGCCTGACACTTTCAACAGCCTGTTCCCTAGACAACCCTCAATATTACCCTTCCTCCCACCCCATTAAGACACGTGTCCACCTGCATTTCTGACAATGTGCAGAATTATGGCCACGATCACCATCACCACTAAGTTTTCACCCAAACGTCCCAATACCATAATCATTATCCATTAAAATATTTTTTTACCCAAAACCTTTCCCCTACCCCACTTATAAATACTCGTCTTCCCCACCACTCTCATCTTTACAAGACGACCTGCAAACAAAAACTTGGGTAAAAACCTTCCAAGAACACAAGACGACCTGCAAACAAAAACTTGCAACTACTCCTACAATGGCTTCCTCAGCTTCACACGAATCCCAAACAACAACAGCCATGTGCAATTAACCGGCGCAGACAACCGTGCACTGGTTTTCCTACCCATAAAACCCAACAACCATGCCATTGACCTACCAATAACCTTATTTGAAGACAAGTTCGCTATTATGATAGAGTTCTTTCAGAATTGTATTCTCCAACCTGCTGTTACCCTTTCTGACAACGGGGTATCATTAAAATACATGCAACAATACTGACAGACATCTGAGTTCTTCCCAGAGAACCGTGGCATCATGAGGGACATTGATGCCCCAAATGACATGGTTTGTTCGGTGAAGATCTCCCGCGCAAAAGTTTCAAAAGTGTTATGTATCCCAACTTGCCAAGAACTCAACATCAAACAATACGCCGAGCCACCCACCAGTTCTGACATCCTACGGTTCATCAAGATGCTGAGTTACAATCGTGACCTATGCAATACATCCGACTTCAAGAGGCAATTCTTGCCTTTTTATGTGGAACATGTTCTTCTCGATCCTGAATCGAGCCATCACTTGCAAGCTCGGGAGCATTAATATTATGACAATAATATATGGCCTTTTCTTCAACCTATCGCTGGATTACGCCCTTCTAATCTACAATGAGATCTATGCAGCGGTTATCAAGAAATGCAAACTAGTGGCCGCAGGAAAGCCACTATCCTTTGTTCTTTTCCCGCGGTTCCTTGCCTTATTTCTAACGGATGCGATGAGGAGACACAATCTACCGACTGAATAACCCTTCATGCAATAATACTTGATGAGCAGCCATCGCCCAACCATCTTGAAGGATGGTTACATGACAGAAAGGACATCTCGATGGCCATGCTCAGCGTCATTCCAGTGACGTCTGAGATATGTAGGAAGTATGAACGCTCTCTGTTGTTCCAAGAAAAGCGGGCAACTAACCTAGAGCAAATAGAGTCATCCCCCGATACAAGCGAGGGAGCGTAGGAGTCGTCTTCATCGGATGATGAAGATGATAATGATAATTGTCACACCCGCTAAAGAGCAAACACGAGGCGTAACAGGTAAGCATTTCATAGCTCTAATCGATAGATAACACCATTAAATACATAATTCAAAAAAATTTACAAATTTATCATTCTATTGTTCGCGATGAAAAAAAACATCATTTGCAGAAGATTTTACAAGGCTTGTGAACAGGTGTTAAAGTAAAACACTTCCAAAAACTTCCAATCTTACTTAATTTTCTGAAAAGCATGAAACTTAAAATGACGTCAACTACAAAGAGTTGGTGAGTTCACGGGTTTTCATATGCACAAAATATTTAAAATGCATAAATCACATCTTGCAAACTTATACATAACATGCACAATATAAATGTAAATTTTTCCATTGATGCTTAAAAACATGAGATGCTACAGAGCCTTACCTGGCCAATGTGCCCCATTAGTCTACGAACAACCATAAGTGGCACGTTCACTCACTTAGGTACCACGGTTCGTATCAGTACTACTTCAGCGGTGGCCCATTCGCACACATGAGTAGACTATGAAAAACATAGGTAATGTGCACCCTTTTCTAGATGGGACTGTCGACATAATAGCCGCTATCCACAATTACCACAGCCTGGGGACGTGCCCGAGTTAACTAGTAGCGTGTACGGAAGGAGACTTTTTGAAATATCCTCTCAAGCACATCAATTTATCATTTATAAGTAGTGCAATAACAATCAATTTTTCCCGATTTTCACAACTTTGACTAAACAGTTCTTTAGTCCATTAGTTTTACAACTAAACAGTATAGTTTGAATTCTTTCATGCTTTTCCCCCTGTTAAAAATAACTAAAAGCAATAAAAGTGGGGCCGTGAGAACTCACAAGTTTGCTGAAATATCCAAGACTTTGATGACGTTTGATGTACAATACGTCCGCCCTACTTTCCTAAACAATCCGAAATCCATATATTAGTTCACATATCGGATCCCCATAAAGATAAAGTAAAATTATACCTTATGTAATGTGAATGAGTTATTATAGATTAAAATTGATACCATTTCAATAGCACAAAATTTATACATTTAAAGGTCAAAGCTTTTGTACTAAAAGTTAATATTTGGACATACATGCAATTTCCGATTTTTCGAATCTTGGTCTCACCAATCATTATAAAAGGGAACCTTCCAAAAATCATTTTACTTTTAACTTTTTATACCTCCAATGTTACTATGTTGAACAACTTCTAACGAAATTTCACACCTTTTTAGAAATATTTTAATATTTATATATGTTCAACCCATTTTCTCATATCAAGCAATCTGGACCGATTGCATTTTATTAAAACTGAGGTCAAAATGGGAAGTCTTAACTTTGTTTTTAAATGGTTCCAAGAGGTATTTCAAATATTTTGGACTTTAATTTTTAGGGAAAATACAAACAGCGATAATATTGACCAACAATCTGTTGGTATCCAAAACATCGCTTTTATTGGTTAAATACTACATGCAATGGGATTTTTCCCTATTTTATTGAGTTCTAAGTTTATAGATCATATATTACCACCATTTCGAAGACACTCTCATGTCTTTGATGAATAACCTCTCATCTTAGACTCTCCAAAAAATTTTGAGCTCAAAGAGGAGAAGGAAGTATAAAGAAACGAGAAATATTATTGTTAAAGATTAAAAAATAATAAGACTACTCTTATTACCTTTTTGCTTGATTTTTCTTGAAGACTTGAATGTTCTCCAAGATGTAAAGAATCTAAGAAGATTTTGGAAAATTGGATTCGACTGTGAGGAAGTCGAGAGGTTTTAGTGAGAGAAAGAAAGTAAAGTGAAAGTGTAATAGAAGATTTCAAAAGAAGTGGGGTTTTTATTTGAGAGTAAAAGGGCCGGCCATTCAGGGCCCAATCTCCTCGTTTTCATTTTTATTTTCTTATAAAGCTACGGCCCAACTAAAAGCTAGTTTAAATACATTTTTATCTATAATTGATAAAAATTATTCATTATTAATCAAAATTCCAAATATTGTAAGATTATTTGCATATTCAAATGAAACTTTTATATTTTACAATTGGATTTTATAATATCAACTTTATTTATTTGGGTAGAATTTTTAATATATTTGGCATTACATAAGTTACTTTATCAGTTACCCGTCAGGACAGGGTTTCCTGAACTATAATCTTGGAGCTAAGTGAATTGATTTCTCAATCAACATGACTAGACCCTAATAAATTATAATCTTAAATATAAGAACCCTTTAACGATGCTAACCTGACGTCCCGAAAATGACGGATGTCACAGTCTCCCCATGCCCGAAAAATTTCCTCCCGAAATTTTATTCCTCAATTCTTAGCTTTGGACCCGTTTGTGAATAATTGAGGATTTTGGTTTTTTATAAAATCCTAACTTTCCCACGTGTACTCCGGTCCATGCCTTGAGGTCCAATGAACTTTTACAATCGGGATTTTACTACGCCTCAACTGTTTGACTTCTCTATCCATGATTTCTATCAGTTTTTCAACGAATCACAGATGATCATTAATTTGCACATCTCTCAATGGTAGAACCAGTGTTTCATCATTTAAACACTTTTTGAGGTTTGAAACATGGAATGTATCATGAATGGTGCTTAACTCTTGTGGCAAATTTAGCTTATATGCTACTTGTCTAACTCTTTCAGTTTTTTCAAATGGACCAATATATCGGGGACCCAATTTTCCTCTTTTCCCAAAATGCATTATTCCTTTCCAAGGTGAGACTTTTAAAAGTACTTTATCAACCTTTTGGAATTCCAATGGTCTCCTCCGATTGTCCGCATAACTTTTCTGACGATCTATTGCAGCCGTGAGTCGATCCATAATAATTACAATCTTGTCAGTAGTTTCCTGAACTACATCAGGTCTTGTTAATTACCAATCGCCGATTTCTAACCAACTGAGTGGGGATCTACAATTACGCCCATATAGTGCTTCATAAGGTGCACACTGAATACTAGCATGATAGCTGTTATTGTATGCAAATTCAACYAACGGAAGGTGCGTATCCCAGCTTCCACCAAAATCTATGGCGTACGCATGCAACATGTCTTCCAATATCTGGATGGTTCTTTCCGTCTGCCCATCCGTTTGCGGGTGGTATGAAGTACTTAAATCTAGACGTGTACCCAACCCCTCTTGAAGTGATTGCCAAAATCTTGACGTAAATCGACTGTCTCTATCCGATATGATGGAAAGAGGTACCCCATGCCGGGTGATGATTTCATTTATGTAAATATGTGCCATCTTCTCCATCTTATAATCTTCTCGGATTGGTAGGAAATGAGCAGATTTTGTCAGTCGATCTATGATTACCCAGATTGCATCATGCTCTTTACCAGTCTTGGGCAACTTAGTTATGAAGTCCGTTGATATTTGTTCTCACTTCCACTCGGGAATCTCAGGTTGCTAGAGTAGACCAGATGGTTTTTGGTGTTCAACCTTGACCATTGCACAAGTTAAACACTTATTCATATACAAGGCAATGTCCTTCTTCATTCCAGGCCACCAATAGTGTTCCCTCAATTCCTTATACATATTATCTGCTCCTGGGTGAATTGAATATTTTGATCGATGGACTTTGTTCAGAACTATAGATCTAAGATTGCCAATCATAGGAATCCAAACCCTATTTCCCAAGTGATTTACTCCATCGGACTTCAGTTGAAACTTAGTTTCCCTGTGGTGTAGGGTCTCATTTTTCAAATTCTCTTCCTTCATTGCCTCTTTATGTTCTTCGAGAATCTGTTCTTTCAAACTCGTGGTTACTACCGCTCCCAAAGCTCGCACCCTTGTTGGTTTTACCCTTTCTCTTCCTACTCAATACATCAGCTACTACATTTGCCTTGCCTGGATGGTACTTAATTTCACAGTCATAATCACTAAGCAATTCAACCCATCTTCTTTATCTCATATTTAGCATTTTCTGATTGAAGATGTGCTGAAGACTTTTGTGATCAATGAACACATTGCACTTGGTAGCATAAAGGTAATGTCTCCAAATGTTAAGTGCAAATACTACGGCTCCTAATTCCAGATCATGCGTAGTATAGTTCTTCTCGTGCACTTTTAGTTGTCTTGAGGGATATGCAATGACTTTATCTTTTTGCATACGTATGCATCCTAATCCTTGGTGTGATGCATCACAATATACCACAAAGTTTTCTGAACCTTCTAGTAATGATAGAATAGGTGCATTGCATAGCCTATGCTTGAGAGTTTCGAAGGCCTCTTCTTGTTTCTCTCCCCAAACAAACTTCTTGTCTTTCTGTGTTAAAGCTGTAAGTGGTTGCATAATTTTTGAAAAATTTGCAATGAATCGTCGATAATAGCCTGCGAAACCAAGAAATTGACGTATTTCTGTCGGGGTTCTTGGGGTTTCCCATTTCTTAATGGCCTCAATATTTGCATGATCTACATGAATTCCTTTTTCATTAACCACATGACCAAGAAAGTGTACTTCATGAATTCCAGAATTTGCATTTGGAGAATTTTGCATACAATTTTTGGTTCCTAATTAGCTCTAATATCAATCTTAGGTGCAGCTTATAGTCCTTGTTTCTTCGTGAATAAATTAGTATGTCATCTATGAAGACGATTACAAATTTATCCGGGTATGGTCTGCAGACCCTATTCATTAGATCCATGAAAACAGCCGGGGCATTGGTTAACCCGAATGGTATAACCAAAAATTCATAATGACCGTACCGGGTCCTAAATGTTGTTTTAGGGATGTCCTCTTCTGGAATTCTCACTTGATGATATCCGGATCGAAGATCAACCTTTGAAAAGTATACGACACCTTGAAGTTGATCGAACAAATCATCGATCCAAGGAAGAGGATATCGATTCTTGATAGTCAACTTATTAAGCTCCCTATAGTTAATACACATCCGCATTGGCCCATCTTTCTTCTTGACAAACGAAACTGGTGCACCCCATGGTGAAAAACTAGGTCTTATGAATCCTTTATCTAACAACTCTTGGAGTTCTTCCGACATTTCTTGCATCTTCGATGGAGCCAATCGGTATGGTGCCTTTGCCACTGGGACAGCTCCAGAAATTAAGTCGATACCAAATTTGACTTGTCTAGGTGGGGGTAATCTTGGTAGATCATCGGGGAACACTTTAGGGAACTCCCGTACTACAGGGAAGTCTTCAATACTTCTCTCTCTAACCATCTTATGTATAATGTGTGCCAAAAATGCAACATAGTTCTTATTTAAATACTTCTGTATCTTCATGCATGACACTATCTTAATTTTTCGATAGGACTCCTCTTCATGAATTATAAGTGTTTCACCTCCCTCTTGAGGAATTCGGATAATCTTTTTCGAACAAACTATTTCAGCTCAATTTTTGGATAGCCAATCCATGCCTATAATTATATCAAAACTTCCTAACTCAATCGGAATAAGGTCTACGCTAAAATCCTTCTAGGCTAAGCTTAGAGTGCAGCCCATGATTATGTCTCTAGTCCTAATTTCTTGGCCAATGGCAAATTCTATTATATAAACTTTCTTCATCCTTCGAGATTTTAAATTAATCTTTGGCCTAAAGTCTAAGGATACAAAACTTCTATCAGCTCCTGAGTCAAATAATACTGATTCAAATTCATTATTTAAGAGAAATGTACTTGTAACCACATTGGGATCATGCCTAGCCTCCCTTGCTCCAATTTCAAATGCTCGCCCCCGTGCTTGACTTTCTGAGTTTCCTTGGTTGGCTGGTCGAGCTTGATTAACATTTGTTCCTTGCTTTCTGTTCGGATAAACATTTCTCATATGATCTGGACTCCCACATTCAAAACATAATCGCTTTCGGCAATCATTTGTGGGATGACCCCCTCTGTGGCACCTTTGACAAATGATGCAATTTCCTAGTGCGAAAATTTACATTTATTGCACTTAGGTTTGCTTTCTTGACTTACTACTTGGGTCTGTACCACAAAGTTTTCTACCGCTTTCCTATTCTTGCCAAACCTTTCTCCTAATCTCTGGTTTCCAAATTCTTCCACCTTTCTTTTTCCTTTGTTGAACTCCCCAGTTCGAATAGCATTATTTGTGACCTTAGTCGCAATGCTTATTGCCTCCTGAAGGGTCTTTGGGTTTGTCGAGGTAATATTTCCTCGAATTTCTGGAGATAATCCCCAGATATACCTCTCGATTCGGACCTCCTCAAGTGTCACCAGATGTGGCACTAAATTGGCTAACTCATGGAATCGAGTAGTATATGCAACTATGTTTTCCCCTTTCATCTCATGATTCCATACCTACATTTCCAACTTTGGAGTTAATTTCTTGGACAATATTCGTCCTTAAGTAATTTCTTGAACTCCTGTCATAAGAGTTGATTGGCTGCTTCCCGACCCCTAGTCTGAACTAATGTGTTCCACCATGTCAAAGCTCTGCCTTGTAGTAAGCATGCAACATATTCTACTTTGTTTGCTTCTAGGCATTTGCTTATATGGAGGACAGACTCCATACTTTCAATCCAAGTTAGTAATTCTACGGCTGCCTCAGTTCCATGAAATTCCTTCAGGTTGCAGGATCTGAAGGATTTATAGGTGCATTCCCTAGATGTCCTAGGCTCAGAACTGGTAGGTTGGTTAGCATTCAGACCTGCAGCTACCTGACTGACTATATTGGGAAGCGCAGCCATGAGTTGCTCTGACACGAGTCGTGCAACTTCAGGGTTTTCTCTTCTTGGCGGCATTTTCTAAGGCATGATAAAAGGGAATCTCATCATTTTATAGCAATGTTATTGACAATAATTTTCTAATCAACATAATGATGCATAGGATATGGTATCATTGAAGCAATCACATGATCAAACAAAAATTTTATATTCACCCAAAATTCAGTACATTCAGATAAATTCAAAAGGCACAAAGGGCTTTCAAACGATTACAATCCCTCAAAACATATCTTAAATCCCAACAAAAGAGAAGTTATTCTAGTACTAACCATCGCTTCTAAAGCAGCATCCAACAGATTAGCATTTCTAGTACTAGTACCATCAACACACTCGCCACTAAACGTCTATATAGTCTCCTAATCTCACGTCTTGCAGCGATGACAGCATCCGAGTTTCTCAGCATACGCTGGTGATGCATCTCCAATACATCAGACATGTTATTTAAGATGTAGTGGTGATATCCCAGCCGGGTCTGGTGTGTCTGAGTTTCTGATGCAATACCCCGCACTCACTCTCGTTCATCCAGAGTCATGCCCTGGGTGTAGGATATAGGTACTCCAGTCACCACTCGTGAATGCTGTGGTTGAGATGCCTTTCCTCTGGTTCTATTAGAGTTCTCAAAAGTCACCCGTTGAGGTAGTGGCACCCTTTTCCTAGCCGTGACCCTAATCCTCGAACCATGAAATGTTTGAGGTGGAACATCGGGCATTGGTTCCGATGGAAGTAACGCTGATGGAGGTGGTAAAGCAGGTGTCTCGCTAGTCGTTGTGTCCTCGAGATCATATGGGTCTACATCCTCATTGATCAATAAATTCCTTCTAGATTGACCACCCGTGTAACCAGATTCGTCTGCTGAATATTCACTAGGAATAGATGATGACATAGTGATCTGTAATATTGGCAAACTTAATTACTGGACACATAATCAATGAAGCGCTTAAGGTCAATACAAGAGTTACTATGTAGAGTCAAAGGATAGAAAAAAAATTAGAGCTTCTGGATGAGCAGATTCCTATACTTGGAACAACATTTGACTTCTAGTTCATCGACCTCTGGTTCAAGATCCACTTAGCGAACCGATGGATCGCTTTCCTTCGATCTCTGGTTCCTCATACTTAGCAAACCGATGGATCGCCTTCCATCTATCTTCTCATACTTAGAAAACCAATGGATTGCCTTCCATCGATCTGTCATACTTAGTAGACCGATGGATCGCCTTCCATCGATCTCTCATACTTAGCAAACTAATGGATCGCCTTCCATCGATCTCTAGTTCCTCATGATTAGCAAACTGATGGATCCCCTTCCATCGATCTCTGGTTCCTCATGCAGACTTAGTAAATATCATCCTTTCATGGACCAGAGCCTCTGGTTCCTCTAACCAAAGCTTCTGGCTCTCAAGGTCAAGCCAACCAGAGCTTCTGGACGCCCTTCACTTATATAGAATAGTGGTCCTTTAATCAAAAATAGAACGCAAAGCTCACTTTCTATGTCATGGTAAATCTTACCTAATGCATAGTGCGAACTTTTGAATACAGAGGTTATAGAGACTAAACCCCTTTATCTATGTCTAACTACCAAGTATTCAGATACAAAGTTGACCCTCGGGTTGTCTTAGYGCTCTATATAACTTGCTTCACTTCACAATCAGAGCTTCTGGTTAGTCTAGGGCGATGGATATTCAAAATTCATGCAAACACACACAATCATGCTTTTCATGTTTTAAATAATTTCCTTAAATTTTGAGCACATTTCAAACATGACCGATAGGAATATTTTATCATAATACTTAAGTTAAACATAGGTCATCAGGCTCTGTTTAATTTAAGTATATTAACACGACGTTCATCCTCTAGTTATACTTAGTAACATTGTTTTGAAAACATTTGGTTATAGTTTGTGGTTTTTAAGAAAAACCGGTGTTCTCTATAACCGAGGCTCTGATACCAAATCTGTCACATCCCGCTAAAACGGAAACACGAGGCGTAACAGGTAAGCATTTCATAGCTCCAAACGATAGATAACACCATTAAATACATAATTCATAAAAATTTACAAATTTATCATTCTATTGTTCACGATAAAAAACAACATCATTTGTAGAAGATGTTACAAGGCTTGTGAACAGGTGTTATCGTAAAACGCTTCCAAAAACTTCCAATCTTACTTAATTTCCTGAAAAGCATGTAACATAAAATGACGTCAACTACAAAGAGTTGGTGAGTTCACGGGTTTTCATATGCAAAAAATATTTACAATGCATAAATCACATCTTGCAAACTTATACATAACATGCACAATATAAATGTAATTTTTTCCATCGATGCTTAAAAATATGAGACGCTACAGAGCCTTACCTGACCAATGTGCCCCATTAGTCTACGAACTACCATAAGTGGCCCGTTCACTCACTTAGGTACCACGATTCGTATCAGTACTACTTTAGCTGTGGCCCATTCGCACACATGAGTAGACTATGAAAAACATAGGTAATGTGCACCTTTTTCTGGGTGGGACTGTCAACACAATAACGCCTATCCACAATTACCACGGCTCGAGGACGTGCCCGAGTTAACTAGTAGCGTGTACGGAAGGAGACTTTTTGAAATATCCTCTAAAACACATCAATTTATCATTTATAAGTAGTGCAATAACAATAAATTTTTCATGATTTTCACAACTTTGACTAAACAGCTTTTTAGTCCATTAGTTTTACAAGTAAACAGTATAGTTTGCATTCTTTCATTCTTTTCCCCCAGTTAAAAATAACTAAAAGCAGTAAAAGTGGGGCCGTGAAAACTCACAAGTTTGCTGAAATATCCAAGACTTTGATGACGTTTGATGCACAATACGTCTGCCCTACTTTCATAAACAATCCGAAATCCATATATTAGTTCACCTATCGGGTCTTGATAAAGATAAAGTAAAATTATACCTTATGTAATGCCAATGAGTTATTATGGATTAAAACTCATACCATTTCAATAGCACAAAATTTATACATTTAAAGGTTAAAGCCTTTGTACCAAAAGTTAATATTTGGACAGACATGCTATTTACGATTTTTGGAATCTTGGTCTCACCAATCACTATAAAAAGGAACCTTCCAAATATCATTTTACTTTTAACTTTTTATGCCTCCAATGTTACTGTGTTGAACAACTTCTAACCAAATTTCACACCTTTTTAGAAATATTTTAATATTTATATATGTTCAACCCATTTTCTCATATCAAGCAATCTGGACAGATTGCATTTTATTTAATCTGAGGTCAAAATGGAAGGTCTTAACTTTGATGTTTTTCAATGGTTCCAAGAGATGATTCAAATATTTTGGACTTTTATTTTTAGAGAAAATACAAACAGCGATAATGTTGACCAACAATCTGTTGGTTTCCAAAACCTTGCTTTTATTGGTTAAATACTACATGCAATGGGATTTTCCCCTATTTTCTTGAGTTCTAAGTTTATAGATCATAGATTACCACCATTTCGAAGACATTCTCATGTCTTTGATGAAYAACCTCCCATCTTAGACTCTCCAGAAAATTTTGARCTCMAARAGGAGAAGRAAGTATAAAGAAACGAGAAATATYWTTGTAAAAGATTCAAAAATAATAAGACTAATCTTATTACCTTTTTGCTTGATTTTTCTTGAAGACTTGAATGTTCTTCAAGATGTAAAGAATCTAAGTAGATTTTGGAAATTGGATTCGACTGTGTGAAAGTCGAGGGGTTTTAGTGAGAGAAAGAAAGTAAAGTGAAAGTGTAATAGAAGATTTAAAAAGAAGTGGGGTTCTTATATGAGAGTAAAGGGGTCAGCCAATTCAAGGCCCAATCACCTCATTTTCATTTTTATTTTCTTATAAAGCTACGGCCAAAGTAAAAGCTAGTTTAAATACATTTTTATCTATAATTGATAAAAATTATTCATTATTAATCAAAATTCCAAATATTGTAAAATTATTTGCATATTCAAATGTAACTTTTATTTTTTAGAATTGGATTTTATAATATCAACTTTATTTATTTGAAAAGAATTTTTAATATATTTGGCATTACATAAGTTACTTTATCAGTTACCCGTCGGGACAGGGTTTTCTGAACTATAATCTGGGAGCTAAGTCAATTGATTTCTCAATCAACATGACTAGACCCTAATAAATTATAATCCTAAATATAATAACCCTTTAACGATGCTAATCTGACGTCCCGAAAATGACGGATGTAACAATGATGACACTCCTCACGCATCCCCTGGCCCTATAAACACAACTCCTACACCCACCACCCAAAGGGCAACCACATCTGCCACCCTTGGCGATCAAGGCCAAAAGGGTATTGAACAAGGACGGCCTAGTCCAATCCTCACTCAAGCTAGCCATCCAGAGGCCACACTTCAGACCTCTGGAAATGATATTGTCAAGGAACCACATCATCCATCGCCTCTCTCTCAACAGGGAGGCGATGAAGAAATAAGAGCCACATCGCCTCATGGCTCGCCGTAACCCACCACACACCCATAAGCATTTGTTGCTTCTGACTATGAAATCCCCATAAATCATTCAGAGCGATCTTCGATTCCTGCACAAGCCCCTTCGATACTTGATCTAGCGAAGGGGGGACACACCTACTTCTCTTCCTCGACCTCTGAAGCCGAAGAAGAAGAAGATGTAGCAACATCAGGAGATAGCTCCTCATTAGAGGGCTATCGAGTACTCGATGGAAGTCCTTCATTGTCACACCCCGCTAAAGTGGAATCACGAGATGTAACAGGCAAGCGAGTCATAGCAACAGTTTATAAATAACACCATTTCAAGTTGTTCAAAACAAACAGTTCATAATTACATAAAAAACTTGACTTAATCGATCTTGGCTCAATTATGCTCCTTTAACATCCAAACCACTTACTTAGAACCTGAAAAGCATGGAACAAAACAAGGTCAACTACA
>NW_020200709.1:117639-134151 GCF_001531365.2 Cynara cardunculus var. scolymus | reverse complement strand
AAGTTGGGGCCGGCGGGATCTCAACTAAATAGGCTAAGGTGAGTTTCAAGTAGATTTTAATGAGGTACACGTCAAACGTAATTACCTTTATATAATTTACTTTGTTTGACGTATTTTAGTGATTAAAGTAGAAAATGCATGATTTTAAATGATGTTATGAAATGAAGGTATTGATGTTTATACAAAGTGACTTTATACATATTAAGAATGCATTGTGATTTGTATATTTACTCACTGAAATGAGAATGGTAGATCCGGATCTGGCGACTTAGGGTCACCCCCTTTGTTCCGTTTGTATTGGGGTCGCTCCCTTTACAATAAATGGGTTGCTTCCATTGGTAATGTGTTGGAGTACCGTGCATGGATATATATGCGCCAGGTACTCGGCTAATAGGTATAGTGTCAGGTGGACACATTGTGCAATGGTGATTATACCGAAATTAGCCTAACGGATAAGTGGACTGCTGAGTAGTGCTCCTCCACTGATTCCGGTTGTTATGGGTCACCCTCATACTGTGTGGTATTCATAGAACTTTGTAAATATTGATTGGCTCTTACTTATAATGATTTGGTTGAACTTAACATTTAATTGACACATCACCTCAAGCATATGTAAGTCATACATTTTTGTTTGATAGTATAAATTACTTGAAATATTGTATTGTGAAAACTCTTGAACTTACCAGGCATGTAGCCTGATTTGTTTTGTTTGTCGACGTGCATCTCAGGAACTGGTTCAAGTGATTGTGCTAGCAACATTCTTGGTTATTATAAGGCTAGCAGGTAAGTTCATAGGATGATGCAATGCTTGGGACTTTTGGAANTCACCAGGCATGTAGCCTGATTTGTTTTGTTTGTCGACGTGCATCTCAGGAACTGGTTTAAGTGATTGTGCTAGCAACATTCTTGGTTATTATAAGGCTAGCATGTAAGTTCATAGGATGATGCAATGGTTGGGACTTTTGGAAGCTTAATCTGGTTTGGGAAAATGTATTTTTGGAAGAATATGAAAGTTTTATATCTTGTAAATAGTCGTCTTTAAAAAGACTAGTTAGTAATCATAGCTTTTGTATGGTCAGTTATTTTGCAATCATTGTTTTTTTTTGCAAATGTCTTACAGGAAAAAAAAGGGCAAAACATGACTTTTCGTACGGGTCATGCCGAATTTTTGCCAGAAATTCTTTTTAAATCTAAGTATAGGGTGTCAAACTATTATTGGGTTTATTTATAGATTTACAAAAAAAGGGGTATTTTATATCTTTTTAAATAAAAAGATATGTTCCTACCAAGCGTGGTGACGTAAGTCTGTTTTGGTATGGAACTGGATTTGGRAAAAKGTTTCTACCAAGCGTGGTGACGTAAGTCTGTTTTGGTATGAAACTATATTTTGGGAAACTTTCCTACCAAGCGTGGTGACGTAAGTCTGTTTTGGTATGGAATTGGATTTTTATAAACTGTTTCTACCAAGCGTGGTGACGTAATTCTATTTTGGTATGAAACTAGTTTTAAGAGGTAGTTGCCCCCAGACATGGTGACTTTTGTCTGTTCTGGCTTGGAACTAAGAATGGGTACTTTCAGACGTGGTGGCTTTTGTCTGTTCTGATAAGTAGCCCTGTTTTGATGGAGGAATAAGGGTGGCATATCGAGGAGAGTTGTACTTGGAATAAGGGAGGCATTGTCATATGTGGATATTATTATAACTATTATTATTATTACTAATTGGATTTAATAACTTTGAATCATCATTTCTTTGTGACCTGATGAATTAAAGATATTATTCTTATTAGAAATATTAATTTAGATGTTATTGAGAAGGAGAAAATGGTTTATCATAAAAGGCAAGTATTGCCTTAAATCTTTTCAGAGAAATTCTTGTCTTTTTAATGATTCAAAGAAGCTTTGGTTACATTATTTATTTCATATTGAGAACATCGGATCTTTAAGCAGATGTATTTTATAATAGAACTGAGATTCTTGAGTTCATTATATACTTGTCATTGAGGACTGCATTATTTGATTGTATTGCAATTATTTTTGAGCAAAGACACTTTATTATATTTTGGTGTTCATCACCCTGCAATTGCAAAAAGGGATTTACTCACTAGACCCTTCGGGTCTAACCCTCATTTTTTGTTGTAAAATTATGCAATGCAGGAATAGCGGGGTCCGGGAATAGTAAAGGGAAAGGGAAAATGTGAATATTTTTCTGACCTATTATCTGCTTTTGAACATACATGTTGTATTACATGTAATAGTACAAGATTTGTTTTAGAAATTTTTATATGTAGATTTTGTACATATAGGAATCCTTGTACTAGTGGGATCTTATGATGTAAATTATATTTCTACGTAATGAAATATGTGTTATATGCAAATGTGGAGTTTGGGAGTGTTACAGAAGTTGTATCAGAACCTTAGTTTAAGAGATTTAGGTATTCAAAGCATGATGCCTAGACTTAAACTGTCATTTGCATGTTAAGAGTCCCGGACATTATTAGTATCACTGGGAATAAAATATAATGGGTTAAAGAGGGCAGTATGTAAGGTGAATTCGAATTACAAATGGCCAATGTAATTATGAATTTACAGGTACATACCTATACTCGGATACCATATTATATTTGGGAATATGAATACGTGATATTTAAAATTAAAATATCTGCAGATTTCTAGTCGATCGCGAATATCAGAAAGAATTGCCCACCCTGAATCTGAAGAAAGGGAGGAATCTCCCGTTAATCCACCAACCTATGCTTCAAGGAATAGAGGACGTGGAAGGGGTAGAAGTAGAGGTCGAGGAAGGAATCAGATTCCTGAGAGGAGTCAGGCTGAGATTCGCCCTGACCAAGGGGAATCTATTTATGGGAATGCTCATCAAGAACAGAGGCAACAACCTGAGTTTATAACAAGAGATGTTTTGGCAGAAGAAATGGGGAAATTGGGAGAAAGTTTGATATCTATTATGGGACTGCCAGCTAGAATAGAAACCGAGCAAGTTGGAATTAATCCTCCAGCTTCTTCAGCAGGAAATAATAACCGAGGATGAGACATAAAGATGTTTTTGACATGTAAACCTCCAACCTTTTCAGGAGAGAGAGATCCAGTTAAAGTAATGTGCTGGATAAAAGAAATTGAGTCGGTATTTAACACTAGTAGGTATTCTAAAAAAGATAAGGTTAGATTTGCAGTATCTATGCTCAAATCTAATGCCTTATATGGGTGGGATGTGGAGTCCTCGGCACAACCAAATATACTGCAAACAATGTCTTGGGAAGAATTTGTGAGCAAATTCAAAACACAATTCTGTCCTACGACAACAATAAGGCAAATGGAAGATGATTTTCTGAAACTGGAGCAAGGGAATAGATCTGTATGGGATTATACCGAGAAATTTATTGAGTTTTCTCGTTTCGCAGAGCATTATGTTTCTTCAGAGTCTCGAAAGGTGGAAAGGTACATTTGGGGATTGAAACCTTCTATTCGGGAGTTCATGATTGCTATGAATCCTGAAACTTTCTCTCTAGCTGTCAATGCTACCGAAGTTACTGAAAGAAATAAAAATCGGCAAGGTGAAGAGAAATTTGTGGAGAAAAGAAAATGGGAAGGGTCTGCAGTCAGTTATCGAAGACCCAAGAAAATGGGAGGGGAGGCCAGAGTGGAGCCAAGGGTAGATTGTTTCGAATGACAAATAACGAGGAAGAAGCAACCCCAGATGTGGTAACAGGTACCTTCCTTCTGAATTCTATACGTGCTAAGGTGTTGTTTCATTCTGGTGCAAAATTTTCATTTGTATCACCATCATTTGCTCAATCTGCATGTTTGAATTCTGTGCTCCTTGATGACGAATTATTAGTTGATACTACTAATAGTCAGGAATCTGTTACTAGTATTCAATAATTGTGTTATTATTATTGAGGGGTGTGAATTACCTATCCGACTATTTCCTATGACAATGAAAGAGTTTGATTTAGTGATGGGTATGGACTGGTTGGGAAAGCATCAGGCCAGTATTATTTGTAATAAGAATATGATTAGAATTACTCTACCAGAGCAAGGAACAATTATTATTTATGGTGATCATCAGGATCGTCATACTAGTTTACTATCGGTGTTAAAAGCCCAAAAATCTATTCGAAAGGGTTGTAAGGGGTATTTAGCATATGTTATTGATGCAAAGAAAGAAAAAGGAAAGCATGAATTGATTCCAATTGTTAATGAATACCCGGAAGTCTTTCCAGAGGATTTTTCTGGATTACCGCCAGATCGAGTCATTGAATTCCAGATTGATCTTATACCTGGGGCAGCAACAATGGCCAAGACACCGTATAGATTGGCTCCTTCGGAATTGAAAGAGTTGGTTATTCAATTGAAAGACTTGACTGATAAAGGATTCATCCGACCTAGCGCTTCACCTTGGGGTGCTCCGGTCTTGTTTATCAAGAAGAAAGATGGATCTATGCGAATGTATATAGACTATCGAGAACTAAATAAGTTGACAATCAAGAATAAATATCTTTTGCCAAGGATTGATGATTTGTTCGATCAGTTGGTGGGAGCAAGTTATTTCTCTAAGATTGATTTAAGGTCAGGATATCATCAGCTCAAAGTCAAGGAAGAAGATGTTGCCACAACAACATTCAGAACTAGGTACGGGCATCATGAATTCTTAGTTATGCCATTTTGTTTAACTAATGCTCCTGCAGCCTTTATGAATTTGATGAATAGAGTATGTAAAGAATATCTTGATAAATTCGTTATTGTATTTATCGATGATATTCTTATATACTCTAAAACCAAAGAAGAACATGTAGAACATCTTCGTCTGATATTAGAATTATTGAAGAGAGAAAAGTTGTACGTAAAGTTATCTAAATGTGAGTTCTGGTTAAGAGAAGTCCAATTCCTGGGTCACGTCATCTCAGAAACAGGGGTAAAAGTAGATCCAACGAAAATAGAAGCAGTTGCAAGATGGGAAGCTCCGAAAAATCCTTCTGAAGTCCGAAGCTTTTTAGGATTGGCCGGTTATTACCGTAAGTTCATTCAGGACTTTTCTAGGATAGCCGTGCCATTGACTAAATTGACTCGGAAGAACATTAAATTCTAGTGGGAAGGAGAATAGCAAGAATCTTTTCAACTATTAAAAGATCATCTTTGCAGCGCGCCGGTATTAACCTTACCAGATGGATCCAAAGACTTTGTAGTATACAACGATGCTTCAAAGTTAGGGTTAGGATGTATTTTGATGCAGAGAGGAAAAGTGATTTCTTATGCGTCAAGACAGTTGAAAGACCATGAGAAGCAATATCCAACCCATGACATGGAATTAGCTGCAGTAGTGTTTGCTCTAAAAATTTGGAGACATTATCTTCTGGGAACAAAGTGTCAGATTTATACTGATCATAAAAGTTTGCAACATTTGTTCAACCAGAAAGAATTAAATATGCGTCAACGTCGGTGGATTGAACTGGTAAATGACTATGATTGTGAAATCCTCTACCACCCGGGAAAAGCTAATGTGGTGGCTGACGCTTTGAGCAGGAAAGAAGAGAGTGCAACCATTAAAGCTGTGGCAATGAGAATGAATTTGATCCCTGACATTCGTAAAGAAATTCAGAGATGTCAACGAGAAACTATGAGTGAAGAATTTGTTAAGACAGAAAGGTTGGGTAAAATGATTTTAATCTTGGAACCGAATGATGAAGGACTAAGGTGCTTTCAAGGACGAATCTGGGTACCGTGTTTTGGAAATATCCGGAACACTAAATTAAATGAAAGTCACAAGATGTACCAATAAGATGTACAGAGATTTAAAATCTTTTTATTTGTGGCCCAGATTGAAGAAAGACATAGCTAGATACGTGGAACAGTGTCTGACATGTTTACAAGTTAAGATTGAACATCAGAAGTCATATGGAAGTCTTCAATCTTTAGAGATACCTGTATGGAAATAGGATCACATTACAATGTATTTTGTCATGAAATTGCCTCGAACTGCAAAAAGGTATGACGCGATCTGGGTAATTGTTGATCGTCTATCTAAATTTGTGCATTTTCTGCCAATAAGAGAGAAGTACTCACTAGAAAAGTTAGCATAGATTTACATCAAAGAAATTGTGACCAGACACGGTGTTCCATTATCTATTATTTCTGATAGAGATAGTCGGTTTACTTCAAAGTTCTGGGAAGGATTGCAGAAAGCTTTGGGGTCTGAAATCCGACTAAGTATAACTTATCATCCGCAGATTGACGGGCAGAGTGAAAGAACTATCCAGACTCTCGAAGATATGTTGAAAAGTTATATTATTGACTTCGGGGGATCGTGGGAAGATCACTTGCTCTTGATAGAGTTTGCATATAACAATGACATATCAGTTAGAGCTACTAGAAGAGCTAAGTTTGATACACAACACTTTCCATGTATCAAATTTGTGAAAGTGTTTAGCTGATCCAAGTCTCGCTGTACCATTACCAGAGGTCAAACTAGACAGTAAGTTGAACTTTGTGGAAACACCAGAAGCTGTGATTGACCGAAAGATCAAGGTGTTGAGAAACAAAGAAATCAGTCTGGTTAAAGTACAGTGGAAGTTTCACAAAGGACCAGAGGCAACCTGGGAATTGGAGTCAGAAATGAGAGCAGATTATCCATGGCTCTTTGATTAAAGGAATTCCGGGACGGAATTCTTTTGAAGGGGTGGATAATGTGATAACCGGGTCCTGGTTATTACCCAATGTATTTATTATATGAATTAATTGTTTATATGGATACATGTTTATATGGATTAAATACGTGAGTATGTACATAATACGTAAATATATATATATATGTTATATATATATATATTAATTTATTTATGTATGATGTATGTGGGTGTGTGCATGTGTGAAATGTTATATGATATGCATACATATAGATATAGGCCTGGATGGCCGACTTCCCAAAAAGGGAAAGTATAAAAGCATAATTGAGTATGGGGGTAAGACTTCTTTGCTTCATTTTGAAAAGTTTTAAAAGAACCGATAAAGGTTGTCCGGAGAAAGCATTTTGACTTGTATTCTTCTTCTTCAAATCTGAGTTTGTACTTAAAGGTGAGTGATTTCTAAACCCTTTCTGCATAAAATTTGTTACTAGTTTTATTTTAATGTTGCATATAAATTGAAAAGAAATCATTTATTTATCTAAAGTTTTATTCGAACAAGGGATGACCAGATTAAATCTAAACAGGACAAAGCTTGTGCAGATTACTCTTAAACCGGGTAGGAGTTGTCCGATTTGATTATAAATCGCTTAAGTGTTGTGCGATTTAGGGAGTTGGTGTGAATTTGGATTATGTAAACTGGACAAAGGTTTTGAACGGATAAGTATGAATACGACCAAGCATTGTGCGGTTTAGCCTTAAATCGCCTAAGGGTCGTGCGGATTAGTTATATTCCAATCACGTATTGAGCGGTTTAGTTTTAAACCGATCATGTGTTGCCCGGATTGTCTTAAACCGGACATGAGTCATGCGATTTAGTCTTTAAATCGACCAAGTGTTGTCCGGATTAGTATATCGGACAAAACGGACAATGTTGTCTGGATTGTATATCCGGATAACTTATCCGGGTGATCTATATTTGATAATTTTTCAAATGTTAAATATTTTAGACATTTATATAATTTAGAAATGTCTATTATTGGGTTTATTTATAGATTTACAAAAAAAGGGGTATTTTATATCTTTTTAAATAAAAAGATATGTTCATACCAAGCGTGGTGACGTAAGTCTGTTTTGGTATGGAACTGGATTTGAGAAAATGTTTCTACCAAGCGTGGTGACGTAAGTCTGATTTGGTATGAAACTATATTTTGGGAAACTTTCCTACCAAGCGTGGTGACGTAAGTCTGTTTTGGTATGGAATTGGATTTTTATAAACTGTTTCTAGCAAGCGTGGTGACGTAAGTCTGTTTTGGTATGAAACTAGTTTTAAGAGGTAGTTCCCCCAGACGTGGTGACTTTTATCTGTTCTGGTTTGGAACTGGGAATGGGTACTTTCAGACGTGGTGACTTTTGTCTGTTATGATAAGTAGCCCTATTTTGATGGAGGAATAAGGGTGGCATATCAAGGAGAGGTGTACTTGGAATAAGTGAGGCATTGTCATATGTGGATATTATTATAACTCTTATTATTATTATTAATTGGATTTAATAACTTTGAATCATCATTTCTTTGTGACCTGATGAATTAAAGATATTATTCTTATTAGAAATATTAATTTAGAAGGGGAAAATGGTTTATCATAAAAGACAAGTATTGCCTTAAATCTTTTCAGAGAAATTCTGGTCTTTTTAATGATTTAAAGAAGCTTTGGTTACCTTATTTATTTCATATTGGGAACATCGGATCTTTAAGCAGATGTATTTTAGAACTGAGATTCTTGAGTTCATTCTATACTTGTCATTGAGGACTTCATTATTTGATTGTATTGCAATTATTTCTAAGCAATGACACTTTATTATTATATTTTGGTATTCATCACCTTGCAATTGCAAAGAAGTGATTTACTCACTAGACCCTTCTGGTCTAACCCTCATTTTTTGTTTTAAAATTATGCAATGCAAGAATAGCGGGGTCCGGGAATAGTAAAGGGAAAGGGAAAATGTGAATATTTTCCTGACCTATTATCTGCTTTTGAAGATACATGTTGTATTATACGTAATAGTACATGATTTGTTTTAAAAATTTTTATATGTAGATTTTGTACATATAGGAATCCTTGTACTAGTGGGACCTTATGATGTAAATTATATTTCTATGTAATGAAATATGTGTTATATACAAATTTGGAGTTTGGGGGTGTTACATTCAGACAAAGGAAAAGGAAAAGGAAAATTGAGTAATACCAAGTCTGCCAATGATACCTCACAAGGCCCAAGCACTTCATCTAAATTGACTAATACCAAGTTTGCCAACGATACCTCACAGCTTCTGGTGTTTCAACAAAGTTCATATTACTGTCCAATTTAACTTCTGGTAGCGGTATAGGTAAACTCGGATCAGCTAAACATTTCCGCAGGTTTGATACATGAAAAGTATTATTATGGATCAGACTTAATTCTTCTGGTAGCTCTAACTGGTACGCCACTGGCCCAATTCGTTTACAAATTCTGATTGGTCCAACATACCTCGGACTGAGCTTATCCTTCTTTCCAAATCTGATAACACCTTTCCATGGAGAAACTTTCAACATCACAAGATCACCTATACAAAATTCAATCGATTTTCGACGATTATCGGTATAACTTTTCTGGCGGTCTTGTGCTGTTCTGATTCTTTCAAAGATCTGTACAATCTTTTCAGAAGTTTCTTGAACAATCTCAGGACCCGTCAACTATTTTTCTCCTACTTTGTTCCAACACAACGGCGTTTGACATTTACGTCTATACAATACTTCATATGGTGCCGCTTGTATGCTGGAATGGTAACTGTTATTGTACGCAAATTCTATCAGTGGCAAATGATCTTTCCATGATCCTCCGAAGTATATGATACAACTCCTCAACATATCTTCGAGAGTTTGAATGGTTTTTTCACTTTGCACGTCGGTTTGGATGATAGGCTTTACTTAACCGAATTTCAGATCCCAGAGCTTTTTGCAAACTCTCCCAAAACCTTGAAGTGAAACGACTGTCTCTATCAGAGATAATAGATAGTGGAACACTGTGCCTGATTACAATCTCTTAATCATCCATTCGACCAGAGCCTCTGGTTCTACATACCAGAGCTTCTGGATTCTAAGTCTTTGGAACCAGAGACCCTCTGGTCCCAAAGGCCCATCATTTCCATCATCATTTACACCATTTTAGCCATAATTCATATGTTTTTGCCCATCATTCATAACCATAGCCTCTGGTTGTATAGACTAGAGATTCTGGTCATCTCAATCACCCTCCTTATTGATTCTAGGGGGAGTTTTCACTCATTGCACATCCCCATGCATCTTTTGAGCCAAACCCATCTCTGGTTGTACATTATCCATTCAACCAGAGACCCTCTGGTTCAAATTCTTGGTTCTTCCAAGTATGCATTTTCCCACCCAAAGCCTCTAGTTCGTCTATCCAGAGCCTCTAGGTCACAAAAATGCTATATTAGTGATGTTTCATCTCTTGCATTCAACCAGAGCCCCTCTGGTCCTTCATAAAGGGTATGTTTTCACATCCAAGGGTTTCCAATAATTAACCAGAGCCTCTGGTTTGTCTATCCAGAGTCTTTGTTTCATAAAACCCAACATTCCATCGATGAAGGAATTCATCATTTATAACCAGAGCCCTCTGGTTCTCCCGCAATATTGTCATGACCAACCAGAGCCCTTCTGGTTCCATTGTCATGACTTGTTTTTCCATCAAAACCCAACTTTCATTGAAAACCATTTCATTACAATAAAGGTGGAATATTTAAATAATAAATATTTTTTAAATCATTACTCTTAAGGTTTTATCCTTTTAGAGTAATCATTTCAAATACTTTCAAATACCCCAAAAGTCGTTTGCATCTCACACGCGCCTAACAACTTCAAAAAGGATGTTCCCCAAAAACCATTCTTTCCCAAACGACCCACCCCCATCTGACACGTGTCCACCTTCATTTATGATCATGAGTCGGTTTGCGCCTCACGATCGCCATCACGATCACCTTTTCACCAAACGTCTTTTTCCCCATCATTACCACTCTTTTCAAACATTAAAATATTGTTTTTTTAAACCCCACCCCGTCCACTTTCCCACCTATTTAAACCCTTCTTCCCCACCAGGTTCTTCTTTACGCGAACACATCTCTCTAAAGCACTTCAAAACTCAGACGAACCTGCAACTTTCTCCTTTCCAAAAATGGTTTCCTCCGCCTCTCACGAATCTCAAAACAACGACAGTCACGTGCAGTCGACAGGCACCGACAGCCGTGCTATCGTCTTCCTGCCGATCAAGCCAAACAACCACGTCATTGATCATCGCACAAATCTCTTCGAAGACAGGTTTGCCATAATGATAGAGTTTTTCCAAAACTGCATTCTACAACCGGCAGTCACCCTATCTGACAACAGGGTTCCGGTAAAATACGTTCAACAATACTGGCAGACCTACTAGTTCTTCCCGGAGAACCGTGAGATCATGGAGGACATTGATGTCCCGAATGACATAGTTTTCTCGGTAAAAATTTTCCACGCAAAAATTTCGAAGGTCCTGTTTATTCCAACTAGACAGGAGCTCGGGATCGAACAATACGACGAGCCGCCAACGAGTTCCGACATCCTTCGCTTCATCAAGATGTTGGCTACAATCGTGACCTCTGCAACGCTTCGGACTTCAAGAGGCAGTTCCTGCCTCCCATGTGGAATATGTTTTTCTCGATCATCAACCGAGTCGTAACTTGCAAGCTCGGAAGCATGGATCAAGGAAATATAAACATCATGACCATCATGTATGGTCTATTCTTCAACCTCCATCTGGACTACGCCCTGCTCATATACAACGAGATTCATGTTGCGGTCATCAAGAAGATCAAACTCGTGGCTGCAGGAAAGCAACTCTCCTCTGTGCTCTTCCCACGTTTCCTTGGCTTAATCATAAAGGACACGATGAAGAGGCACAATCTGCCAAGTGAAGAACCGTTCACCCCGCAGTACCATATGAACGGACATCGACCCACCATCTCTAAGGATGGTTACCCCACAGAAAGGACCCTCTCCAGGGCAATGCTCAGCGTCATCCCAGAGATGTCCGAATGCCATAGGAAGTATGAACGCTCTTTGCTAGCCCAAGAACCGAGGCCAGCTACCCAAGAGCATATAGAGTCGTCCCCTGATACAAGCGAAGGAGCGCAGGAGTCGTCTTCATCACGATGAAGACGATGATGATGACACTCCTCCACCATCCACCAGCCCCATAAACAATTCTATCCCATCCACCTCCCAAAGGGCAACCACTTCTGCTACCCCTGGCGATCAAGGCCAAAGGGGTATTAAACAAGGACGGCCTAGTCCGATTCCAACCCAAACCAACAATCCAGATGCCACTCTTCAGACCTTTGGAGATGACTTAGTCGAGGAGCCACATCATCCATCACCTCTCTCCCAAAAGGGGGGTGATAAAGAAATAAGAGCTACATCGCCTCATAGCTCACCACAACCCACACAACCAGAAACATGTGTTGCTTCTGAATTTTAAACTTCCATAGATCGTTTAGAGCGATCTTCTGTTTCTGCACCACCCCTTTCGATACTTGATCTAGCAAGGGGACACACATCTACTTCTCTTACTCGACCTCTAAATCCGAGGAAGAAGAAGTTGATGTCGAAAAATCAAAAGATAGTTCCTCACTAAAGGGCTATCGAGGATATGATGGAAGTCCTTCATTGCCCACCTTCACACAAGGCAATGCAGAAGGTGCCTCTGGAACTGAGGCACAACCTACAGCATCCGTTGCTGTAGGGGTTACCCCCATAGCTGACTTAGTCACAAAGGCCGAGTTCCAGGCCTTTGCTAATTCAACTCAGCGGTCCTTGGATAACCTTAAACTCAGCTTAGCAAGGATTGTCGAATCCACTCTATCAATCGACCTTACACCCATTCGACAATCCCTTGCATCCCTCGAGGCACACGAAAAGGACAAAACCACCCGCCTCTAGATGCTCCAACAAACAGTCACCCAACAACACAACACTACATCCACCTTCTTCATCGTTCGCAACCAAACCATCATGAACACCCTCGCAACTAAACACCATAAACACCACCACCCAACTAAACACCATAAACACCACCCTCACCACACTCCCAGCCACCATAACCATCCAACTCCCAGAAACAGCTCCCCGACCAGCCCCCTCTACAGCTCCATCATTCGATGAAGCATTTACCTCTTTGGATGCAGAGGTGAGGAATATGATAGCCTCCATCACCATCCTACCACTCGCATCTACCTCAACCTCCATCCCTCCCTTCGCCTCAACATCCATCACCACCCCAACAGATTTTGCCACCAGAGCCAATATGAGGGCTCTCTCAAAGGCACTTATATCCTCGTTCAATGAGATAAGTGCAAAGTTTGCACATAGGACTGCAAAACGGGCCAAGGCTCTCTCCAAGAGCCTTGAAGAACAACATGCTCGCACCAACTCCCTTCTTCGCTCGATGGAGGAAAGTCGAAAAAAGAAGACCCTGAGGGCGTATCTTGCATCCTTCATGGTAAGCAAAAAAAGAAGTAGAGTCTCCTCCTCTTCAAGCCGCCCCCCTAAGAGGTAGAGGCATGAGGATCCTGATCAATATGATCATGGTCTAGGTCCTCATGAGGGGGACCACCACCACCACCAACTCAAAGCCACCCAACCTCAACCTCCCAAGGAACCCAAGCTAGGGAACCAGAGGCTCAGCCCTTTGAAGATTTACATAATGTACATGTTCCTATAGCTAGCACCCAAGAGCCATTACCCAAAACCAATGAGTTCTCACCAATCGAGGTGAGTTCTTCATCCAATGAAAACCCACCTACCCCTCATCCAGAAATAAACCAACTCATTACTCCATCACCAACACCTGCTTATATAGAACCCTCCATTGCCATACCCACTAAACCAGAACCCAACATAACCCAACCCACCTTACCTCAACAACCACCAACCCAACTAGAGCCCATTGAACAAGAAATACCCCAACCAGAGCCAACCCAACCTGAACCCTCACAACCAGAAGCCATACAAAACCCTCAACCCATAACCCATACAGAACCCTCAACCCAAACACAATCCATCACCCAACATCAACCACCCATCACCCAACCATCATAGGTGCTAGCGAACATTCCTTCCTCATCAAGGCATCCTCCTCAAGGCATGGTCGATGAGATTATTGCCAACTTAGAGTTACTGAGGAGACGTCCAGAGATACCCCCAAGGGAACCAGTAATGATGGAGAATATCCATCAATACCTTTACCATGATTACGATGAAAGTTTGGTTCTCAATCCTCCCATGCTCTCTCCTGAGTCGATGGATCTCTTGCGCCACAGGTTCGTATGACAGACGACCTCTCCACCACAAGTCGTCTTCTCGAAAGATGGAATCAAGACGGTTCTAGACATCAAAATGAGAAACTTCGCTAACCGAGCAATCAAATACATCGAGGACACCATGGAGCGAGCTCATGGGATGGTCAGCGTCTTCAATGACAATGACTTGATCAATCTCAATCCATGGGACTTGATCAACTTATATGGACACACAGCTCAGCGACAGGATCAAGGGATCAGATATGAGATGGCAAACCGAGCGTAGTACAAGCGCTGGAGACCTTGGTAAAGTTCAGGGCAAAGAGCGACTTTCAGATCGCTCTTGAACTTGGCATCGAAAGACTCTCCTGCACTCCTCCAGACGAAGACTTCCAAGGTCTACAAGCAAAGAGATCTGCCTTAGTCTTGACTCAACCAAAGCTCGGATTGGTGTTCAAGAACGAGTTTGATGTGAAGAAATTTTTTAGACTAACTGAGGCCTTCAAGTATTCAACCGCTACACTTGAATCATTTCAGAATGTCATCAGAAATAGATTGGGCAGACCTCACGTGCCGATGAGAGAAGGTCAACAACTCATTCATGAGATCTCCACAGTCATCCGATACAGAGGACTGATGATGCATTTCTGGAAGATATCAAGAGGAGACCATGAATGAAGTATTTTATGTAATTTCATTCCAGCACTTGTGTAAGAATTCATCCAACACCTAGTCCAATGAAAAAATTTGGCAAAGGATGTTATTTTTAGTTTAGCCTCTGTCTTTCACTTATTCCTTGAATGTTCATAGATTAGCCAATGTTTGCCTTTTCATTACTTAGGGGGGGATTGTTAGACCTCATAACTCATATTTGTAAAAGTAATGAAAAACAACAAGTGTGAAAGAGCAGAAGGCCGATGGAAGACTTCCAGGAAAAAAGACTAAGTGTCCAATACAACCAGAAAGCTGATGAACAACCAGAGATGTGATGAACTGCGCATCTTCATAACCCCTCTAGTTACCAACACTTGGAGTCTTCCACGACAGTTCAACCAAAGGCACTTGATGAAGAAGTTATTAAGACTTAGTTGAACAATGTCCCATAGAAGACAGTTGGAAATGACTAATCGACAGTTGGATTCTCCAAAGATTTATTTCGCTTTATTTACTTTCCATGTCTAGATAAGCTTTCCTTTCCGTTAGAGATTTGCTAAATATCTTCCATAGATAGCAATCTCCTTAATTAGCTTTCTAGTATAAATAGGCATTAGCTCTCTTGTAATCGGTTACGCTTTTCCATATAATCATTTGAATAAAGTGAATCATTCGGCACTCAGTATATTCTTGAATATTCATCTTGTGTTCTTGAGTGTTCTTCATTTTATTCCATTCACACGACATATTTAGGTTATTCATACTTAAATATTAGTGTTATTGAGAGATCTGAGATCAATACCATCAATATACTTCTGGGATTTCATACTTCTAAAGTTATCACATCATTTTATGAATTTACACACTATGCATATGAAGTGGTTATTAGTGTCACATTGATGTGATACTAATAGAGGAGCGATCAAATGCAAACCATCCAATTTGTACAAACAGTGCAAACCAACCTCATCCGTCGATTTCATTGTCTAATTTTATGAAAATTTTTCATGAAATTGTTTAATATTGTGAAATTGTTTCATATAATACATTTTTGATGAAGTTGTTCATATATGGTTATGAAATTGTTTCATATAATACTTAATGAAATTTTAATGAAATTGTTTCATGTATTTCTCTAAAATTAAAATAATGAAGATGATAATATCTATGATTAACACCCTTCATAATAAAAATGATTAATCAACCTCTCATAATTACAAAAAAAAAATGAACAAAATATAAAAATTATGATTGGTTGAATGAGGTTTGTACGATTTGTACAAATAACGTGGTTTGCAAAGTAAACCTCCTCTTTCTCTCTCTCTCTATGTATATATATATATTAGAGAAATACATGAAACAGTTTCATTAATATTTCATTAAGTATTATATGAAACAATTTCATAACCATATATGAAACAATTTCATAACCATATATGAAATAACTTCATCAAAAAAAAGTATTATATGAAACAATTTCACAAGATTAAACAATTTTATGAAAAAAATTCATAAGATTAAACAATGAAATCGATGGATGAGGGTGGTTTGCAAGGTTTGTACAAATTGAGTGGTTTGCATTTGATCGCTCATTTCTCTCTCACAATGACTCGAGATACATCTCGATTTTAATTTTTCGTTTTATTTTTCTTTCTCTCGGTCGATGTTATAATACGCTTTTATGTGATTTTTAGAAAACGGTAATATTTTTATTTTTGAATTAAAATTAAATATAAAGATATATCATAAAAAAAAATTTAAAAAAATATTGATATTGGTACCAAACTAACTATTTAAAGTTTCTCTTCTTTTGTGTATTTCTTTAAGTCATTTTTTATT
>NW_020200709.1:49518-117304 GCF_001531365.2 Cynara cardunculus var. scolymus | reverse complement strand
TTTTCCTTCTTTTATATATATATATATATATATATATATATATATATATATATTATTGAGGCTTAATCATATGAGAACTTCATATATTGTGAAAATCGTGAAAAACTTTTATTTTAAGGTATTGTTTAATATGATTTTTCTCATATAAGGCTAACATTTAATGTATACGGTTTACAATGTGAAACTCTTTTACCTATAACTTTTGTTTCATAGACATGTAAAAAGGTTTACATTGTGAACCAAGTATATGTTAATTGATATTCTAAATCTTAGTCTTAGATAAATACAAAATCATATGAAATAGCACATGATGCACTAGTTCTCAGATTGTCAGAATTTCATGGGTTCTAAAGAGAAGGTCCATAATATATATATATATATATATATAGGGTTGGATGAGACCAACCTGTTTTCATGAGACCCATGCACTAAAACTTCTCAAATACCTACCACTTCTCAAATGAACCTCTCTCTATGTATATATTATATATATATATGTATATATATATAGAGAGAGAGAGAGAGAAAAAAAAGAGAGAGGGGGAGATTCACGAGAAGACCTCCAAAAAAGAAAAATTGAGGAAGACCCTGGTAACCGTTCATCTGTATGATATACACATGTGCATATAAATAGTTGAAGTTGTTTCTTGCTTCCTATGCACGTATGCTTGTTATGCACATGTGCAAACAGAAGTAGATATGTGTATATCCTTGAGCTATGCAGTGTTTGGGAAGGTCTGTTCGAAGGGACAGTATCACTAAGTGTTCTAATGTTGTAGTTGGGAGTTGGTAGGAGTCAAATTTAGAAGCTTGGACAAACTCCTTAACTTGCTCGCGGGAGATGGATCCCATCGATTTTTGACCCTTTTTGGAAAAGAAATATTGGGCTTAGAAAATACATTATAGGGATTAACTAAAGGCATACTAGTAATAGGTATTCTAGAATCATCTAGGACATAAGAAATCTCATATAATTGGTCTATTTTAGAGGTAAAAGACTGTCTAAAACTAGAAGAAGAACGTAATAAGCTATGGTCTGGATTCATGATTTGGTTCGACACTGCTTATTATATCTATCTTGTTGCTGAGACTCGCTGCAACTTCTGTCTACGTCGACTTACAAAATATACTAACAAGAAAGATGGAAACAAGAAAGTGCCAATTAGCAGAATTCTTGTCTTATATATTCAATCTTTTTTCTATAGGATGATTTTCTGATGTGAGAGATTTGTGCATAGAAGCCAGTCACATAGCATACTAATCCAATCATATAGAAAGGTAAAGATGGGTAAAGATTCATGAAGGGCAAGGGCTGGGCTCTGATACCATATGTAATTCCCAAACTGGGAGACTAGGCAAGACTAAAAGACTAATATTAAGGCTAAAGTGGAGACTAAGCAAGACTAAAAGACTAAGATTGGTGATAAAAATAAAGGTGTGAAGAATATGAAATTAAACTTAAGAACAATTTTAAGAACAAGAGAGGATATATGGAAGAAATTTCTTTCTAAGGGATGATTACAAATAAGGGGGAAACCTTCCTTACATAGACAAGAAAAAGGTGCCCTTACATGATCATGATGTAAGCATTACAAAAGCAACCAATTATTGGTTCATAATGAGGTAAGCGCTTACATGACTTTGTAGTGACCTAAAGCTTCCATCATTTTTACATCACACTAACACTTACAACTTAAGAAATACTTGCACACATTATTTTACAATAAAATATCAGGAATTTTTGTATTTTATTTTATTTCCAACGTGAATCCGGATGAGATGGGTCGTCTTCGTACGGGTCAAAATGCTCTTCATACGGTTGTAATCGTCATCTTCTTCTTGGTCTATGGAGTCATATTCATCAGAGGTATCTATTTTCTTTGACAGATGAGTTTGAAACCACTGTTTTGGCAGACTCATTCCACTTTGATGACAATGGCTGTTCTGCAGGCCATAAATCTTTATTTTCCGTGACATGTGTTGGAATCGTCTGGGGACTTACTTGATTTGCACTGGCGAGAAGACCATGTATTTCCATGTGCCTGTAGACTTGGTACATTTCAAAGGATTTGCTGGAAAGATTAACATCATAACAATCATGGATGAAGGCTAAAGGTGAATGGTATACTATAGATTGTGTCTGTCTTGTAATTAACATAGGAGGTAAGAAGGAACAGGGTCTTCTGAACATGATGGCTACATAAGTCTTATAGCACGTGGATAGTTTTTAGAGCCATTTGTAAGGAAGATCGAACCAACTGAATAGGATAAAGACATTTTTGGAACCTTTTGGGGTATTCTCGAATTGACATTGGAATAGGTATGAGTATAGCTTGACTGGATTAAACGAAATGGCAATAGTGAAGGACTCGAAAAGATACCAGAAAAAGCGTAATGCTTCTTTCGGTAACCCATGCAAATCGTGAATGTGGAAGATTTTTAGGAAAGAGTAATCAGGGTGAAACTAGAGATTTTTCATGAACAGGACATGCTTTTGTAGGGTGATGGTAAAGGCGTCTTATAGTTAAGGTAGGATCTTTCTTTCAGGGTCAACTCAACAATGGTTTATGTGATTTCTTTTGGGAAGTTCATGGGATGGCTTGTAAGGCATCTTGGTCTGAAGAACTAGCGTTAGCTATTGGGAACACCATTGGGAGGATTTGTTTCTAGAGGATGGGTTGGACCTCCTTAGGAGTACTGCATTTATAGCCTTTTGGTCGTGACAGGAAATCTATGAGAATATTTTATGTCCCTTGATGTGTTTTACTGTGAATTTCCATTGGGAGAACCAATTTGACCACCTCAATAACTGTGCTTTAGGAAGCATCTTTCTTTTGAATTGTATCATACGAGGGAAAGAAGACACATCCCTTTTCGATTTGGAATTCATGACCTATAAGATGGAATGGAATTTTTCTATTCCTTTTTTGACTGCAAGAATCTCTTTAAAAGTTGAATGACAGTGTTTCTCTAAGTCTTTGAACATGCCACTTTTGTATCCACACACTATCTTGATGTTATTCTTATCTTGGGCAAGCAGGACTACTCCCCAGTACTCATCACTTGCATCGATCTACAATCACTTGTCGGTAGTAGTGGAAATCTTTAAAGGGGCATCATGTCAGCTAGTTGCTTTATTGCTTTTACATCTAGCGTCTGCTTGTCAGTCCATGGTGGGGAATCTTTTTTTAGCATGGGAAACAGGTGCACTGTGTGACTTGACAACTTTGGTAAGAAATCAACCATATAATTGACAAGACCAAGAAATTGTTGATTTTCCTTTTGTGACGTCAACTTGTCTGGGAACTTGTGCAATTCTTGGGCAACATGGGGTTATGGCTGATACGTAGCGTCGAAGATTTTCATTCCACAGAAATCAATGAAGTTTCACCAATTACCTATTTCTTTTCAGAGTGCATCATACCATACTCTGTTACTATGGAATGAAACTGTGAAAACAAGTCTACATGCGATTCTCAATCCGGAGAGAATAAGAGGATATCATCAATGTATACCAGGGTGTTATGGAGAATGGGTTCAAAGATTTTTACCATAGCCTTTTGGGAAGCTGATGGAGCATTTTGTAACCTGAGCAGCATCACCTTCCACTAGTAATGATGATATGGAATACATAAGGCAGTTTTTGCCCAATGTTCAGGAGTTATGCCGAGTTGCCAAAATCCAGCTTTAAGATCAAACTTAGATAGTACTCTTGCATCTGCCAAGGATTTGAACGACTTCTTTTGGGGAAGAGGGACTTATCATCGACAAAGAAGTGATTGAGAGGCTGATAATCTATTACCCATCTTAATTTACCATGAACTTGCTCACTTCTTTTGTTGATATAAAACGGTTCACATACCCATGGAGATGTATTTAGCTCTATGATCCCTTGATCAATGAGTTTGTAGCATTCTCGAACTACAAGTTGGTAATGGTCAGGATTCATACCACGATGGCTTGCTTTTGTTTAGTTCAGGTCTTTATTCTGCTTGAATGGGAGGGTAACAAAAAACAAATGGTTTAACCATAATGGGTTTTTATTTTTTGTGAGGAACTCAGTATGGTTAGAGGCACAAGAAGTCTAAATGATTTACTGTCTGAGAGTTTCCATGGTGAGAGTAAAGGTCATGTAGATCCTTTGGATTGGACTCCAAAGATTTAGAAAACTCTTATGACAGAGATCTTGTTCTGCATATCTCAGACCTGGTAGTGTATGGAGGATATCAAACCCAATCAGTAGATCCTTTCCATATAAACATGATCCCAACAATTTATATTTTATGACGTACTTGGGAAAGGTTCTGATGTATACCAGGATACTTATCTTATCAATGATAAACGTGTCACCATTGGCTGCTAAGAAGTGTTGATGATGCGGTTTCCTGTAATTTCTAGGCAGAATGTTAGGATTCAATATCAAAGCTGAGGATCCGGTATCAAAGAATGCAATAACTATGATGGCTTTGGCGTATGTGGAAGTAAGAAGGTGAATTTTTGCTAGTGATACTGGTTGTGCTTTTTGTAAGGGTAGTATCTAAGGGGTATTGGGGTTTTGAGTAGGGTGATAAACATGAGAAAGTGGAAGAGGTTTTGCCATAAATACTCTGATATCATAATATCCTTCCGAATAGTCTGAGTTATATTCTTCATATGATGAGGAATCAGAATAGGCAATTCTGCATATCGTATGATCCGCTGGTTCATCGTCAAGGGAATATAGAGATTCAAGATCAGAAAGATCGAATGGTTCAATCTTACTGAGTGTCTGAATTAGTTTTTCAGACTTCTTCTTGTCTTTTCAATCGTTGGCGACGTTTTCTTTTCTGTGGCAGATTAAACATCTGTCAGTGGTTTTACATTGTGATTTCTTCCTCATGAATTTCTACTTCTTTCTTCAAGAGAACGGCTTTTTCCCTTTGAAGGAATTATGGGTGCTTGATATTCTGAACTTCTTGAAATGAGACTTCTTCCCTTTATGAGAACAATCATAATTGGATTTGTCTTTGCACTTTATTTGGAGGAATCTTTCATCACATGCTGCTCCAAGTCGCTTACCCGTTTCTTCAATGTCTAACAAGAATCTTTTTTGGTTGCAGAGTTTGGTGAGGGCGTTGAGTATCAACTGATAAAGCCCACCAAGTGAGGTTTATGCGACTGAGATGTTTTTTTATCCTAGAAACTTGTTTACCTCATTTGCAAAGGACTATAGGAAGGAGTTTACGAGGAGTTGTTTGAGATTTGTATCATCGACACCATTAAGGAAATATAACCTTTTGACATTCGATCATAATGCTTTTCAATGTCTTTTTACATGAACGAGCAGTACTTCATTCTCAAGAATTCATCTCTTGCTCTGATACCATATGTAATCCCCGAACTGGGAGAGTAGGCAAGACTAAAATACTAAGATTGGTGATAAGAAGTTGTAAAGAATATGAACTTAAACTTAAGAATAAATTTAAGAACAAGAGAGGATATATGAAAGAAGTTTTTATTTCTTTCCAAGGGATGATTACAAATGAGGGGGAAACTTCCTTATATAGGCAAGGAAAAGGTGACTTACATGATCATGATGTAAGCATTACAAAAGCAACCAATTATTGGTTCAAAATGAGGTAAGCGCTTACATCACTTTGTAGTGACCTAAAGCTTCCATCGTTTTTACATCACACAAATTCTTAAAACTTAAATAATACTTGAACACATTATTTTACAATAAAATGTCTAAAATATTTTTATTTTATTTTATTTTATTTCCAACGTGAATCTGGATGAGATGGGTCGTTTTCGTACGAGTCAAAATGCTCTTCATACGGATTGTAATCGTCATCTTCTTCTTGGTCTGTGGGGTAATATTCATCAGAAGTATCTATTTTTTGTTACAAATGAATTTGAAACCACTGTTGGACAGACTCATTCCACTTTGATGACAACGTGTGTTCTGCAGTCCATAAATCTTTCTTTTCCATGACATGTGCTGGAATCATCTGGGGACTTACTTGATTTACACCGACGAAAAGACCATGTATTTCCATGTGCATGTGGACTTGGTATGTTTCAAAAGATTTGCTGAAAGGATTACCATCATACCAATCGTAGATGCCTAAAGGTGAATGGTAAACTATTGATTGTGTCTGTCCTGTAATTACTGTTGGAAGTAAGAAAGAACAGGGCCTTCTGAACATGATGACTACATAAGTCTTGTAGCACGTCGATAGTTTTTAAAGCCATTTATAAAGAAGATCGAGCCAACTAAAGAGGGTGAAGACATTTTTGGAACCTTTTGGGACATTCTCGAATTGACATTGGTACATGTATGAGTATAGCTTGACAACATTTAACGAAATGACAATAGTGAAGGATTCGAAAAGATACCAGAAAATACATAGTACTTCTTTTGGTAACCCATGCAAATCGTGAATGTGGAAGATGTTCAAGAAAAGGTAATTAGGGTGAAACTTAATATTTTTCATGAAGAGGCCATGCTTTTGTAGGGTGATGGTAAAGAACGTTTTGTAGTTAAGGTAGGATCTTTCTTTCAGGGTAAAGTCGGCGATGGTTTCTGTGATTTCTTCTGGGAGGTTCATGGGGATGGCTTGAGAGGCATCTTGGTTTGAAGAACTAGCGTTAGCTATTGGGAACACCATTGGGAGGATTTTGGTTCTTGAGGATGGATTGGACCTCTTTAGGAGTACTGCATTTATAGCCTTTGGTCGTGACAGGAAATCTGCGAGAATATTTTCTGTTTCTTTTGATGTGTTTTACTGTGAATTTCGACTGGGAGAACCAATTTGACCACCTCGCTAACTGTGCTTCAGGAAACATCTTTCTTTTGCATTGCATCATATGAGGGAAATAAGACATATCCATTTCGATCAGGAATTCATGATTGGTAAGATGGAATTGGAATTTTTCTATTCCTCTTTTGACCGTAAGAATCTCTTTAAAAGTTGAATGATAGTGCTTCTCTAAGTCTTTGAACATGCCACTTTTGTATCCACATACTGTCTTGATATTATTCTTATCTTGGGCAAGCAAGACTGCTCCCCAGTATTCATTACTTGCATTGGTCTGCAAGATTCGATTGTCAGTAGCAGCGGGAATCTTTATTGCTTTTACAGCTAGCATCTGCTTGTTAGTCCATTATGGGGAATCTTTCTTTAGCATGAGGAACAGGTGCACTGTATGACTTGACAACTGTGGTAAGAAATCAACCATATAATTGACAAGACCAAGAAATTGTTGGATTTTCTTTTGTAACGTTAGCTTGTATGAGAACTTGTGCAATTTTTGGGCAAGATGGGGTTGTGGCTGATACGTACTGTCGGAGATTTTCATTCCAAGAAAATCAATGGAGTTAACACCAATTTCCATTTTCTTTTCAGAGAGCATGATACCATACTCTGTCGCTATGGAATGAAACTGTGAAAGCAAGTCTACATGCAATTCTCTATCCAGAGAGAATAAGTGGATATCACCAATGTATACCAGGGTGTTGTGAAGAATAGGTTCAAATATTTTTACCATAGCCTTTTAGAAAGCTAATGGAGAGTTTTTTAACCCGAACGGCATCACCTTCCACTAGTAATGATGATCTGGAGTATATATGGCAGTTTTTGCCCTATCTTCAGGAGTTATGTCGAGTTGCAAAAATCCAGCTTTAAGATCAAACTTAGATAGTACTCGTGCATCTGCCAAGGATTGGAACAACAACTTCTTTTGGGAAAGAGGGAACTTATCATCGGCCAAGAAGTGATTGAGAGGCTGATAATTTATTACCAATCTTAATTAACACGAACTTGCTCACTTCTTTTGTTGACATAAAACGCTTCACATTCCCATGGCGATGTAATCGGCTCTTTGATCCCTTGATGAACGAGTTCTGAGCATTCTGGAACTGCAATTTGGTAATGGTCAGGATTCATATCGAGATGGCTTGCTTTTGTTAGGTTCACGTCTTCATTCTGCTTGAATGGGAGGGTAACAAAGAACGAAGGGTTTAGCCATATTGGGTTTTTATTTTTTGTGAGGAAGTAAGTATGGTTAGAAGTTTGGATAATTTGTTGTTTAAGAGCTTCCATGGTGAGAGTAGAGGTCATGTAGAGCCTTTGGATTGGACTCCAAGGATTTAGAGAACTCTTATAACGGAGACCTTGTTCTGCATATCTCAGACCTGGTAGTGTATGGAGGATATCGAACCCAATCAGTAGATATTTTCCATGTAAACTTGATCGCAATAATCTGTGTTTTATGACGCACTTGGGAAAGAGTCTGATGTATACCGGGATACTTATCTTGTCAATGACGAACGTGTCACCATTGGCTGCTAAGAAGTGTTGATGATGCGGTTTCCAGTAATTGCTAGGCAGAATGTCAAAATTCAATATCAAAATTGAGGATCCTATATCAAAGAATGCAATAATTGGGATGGGTTTGGCGTATGTGGAAGTAAAAAGGTGAACTTTTGCTAGTGGTACTGGTTGCGCTTAATGTAAGGGTAGTATTTTAGGGGTATTGGGGTTTTGAGTAGGAAGAGAAATATGAGAAAGTGGAAGAGATTTTGTCATAAATACTCCGATATCAGACTATCCTTCCGAATAGTCTGAATCTGAGTTGTATTCTTCATCTGATGACGAATCAGAATAGGCAATTGTGCATATCGTATGATCCGTTGGTTCATCGTCAAGGGAGTATAGAGATTCAAGATTAGAAAGATCGACTGGTTCAATCTTACTGAGTGTTTGGATTAGTGTTTGAGACTTCTTCTTGTCATTACAATCCTTGGTGAAATGTCCTCTTCTGTGGCAGATTAAACATTTGTCAATGATTTTTCCTCGTTATGATTTGTTCTTCATGAATTTCCACTTGCTTCAAGAGAACGGATTTCTCCCTTTGAAGGAATTATGGGTGCTTGATCTTCTGAACTTCTTGAAATAAGACTTCTTCCCTTTATAAGAACAATCACAATTGGATTTGTCTTTGCATTTTATTTGGAGGTATCTTTCATCACAGGCTGCTTCAAGTCGCTTACTCATTTTTTCAATGTCTGACAAGAATCTTTTTTGGTTGAAGAGTTTGGTGAGGGCGTTTAGTATCAACTGATAAAGCCCACCAAGTGAGGTTTGTGCGACTGAGATGTTTTTTGATTCTAGGAACTTGTTTACCTCATTTGTAAGGGACTCTGGGAAGGAGTTTATGAAGACTTGTTTGAGATTTGTATCATCGACACCATTAAGGCAATAGAACTTTTTTGACAATCGATCATAATGCCTTTCAAGGTCTTTTTTCATGAATGAGCAGCACTTCATTTTCGGGTTGTTCATCTCTTGCTTGGGTTGTGTGTTCGACAGGGTTGTCGATGAATTCAATATAGATTACATGTATGAACTCTGCAAGAGAATGTGATTGCTGGATCTGGATCTGTTTGTATTCTCCAAAGCTCATGTACCAATCTCTTGGAATTACATTCCATCTTATAGTTTACAAATATGGATTTTTATTTATAAAGTTACTTTATAGTGATTTTAGTGAAAAACATAATCCACAATGATTCTATTAGGTTATTCATGATTTTTTTTATAAACTAATTAACATCATACTAAGTGGATCTTTGATAGGTTCTTATAAGAACTTGAATATTAAACAAGAATTCGACTTATTCTCTTGATTAACATGTTTTTTATATCGTTTTCGATTAGTTTATCAAATTTTATATCAAATAGTTGATAAAATTAATTATTAATATATAAATTAAAATTTATATTCTTAATTAATAGTTATAAACTGTATTTTTGTTGATTTTGTTTCACTTTTTATGTCCTGTAGTAATGTAATTCGTATGCAAGTTTTTTGTATTTTGCTTTATTAAGTTTGTACTTAAATAAGTAAAAATATGTAAGCAATTAAATAAATATATATATATATATATATAATTAAAAATTGATATGATATTTTGATTAAAATTATAAATATAAAATATAATATTTAAAAAAATAAAATAATATAATGATTAAATAATTTTTTGAAGAAATATGTTTATTTATATTTTAGTAAGATCGCATATACTATAAAATTGAGCATCTTTACCGAAGGACCAATCCATCGAACGCATCGGTAGCAAGATTACCGGTGCAGTGCATTGTTGCTAAATTCTTGACCGGTGATTGATTTTACCTGTGGATCACCGGCGGATTCTGTGACCGTTTAATCCATTAGTGAAAGTTTTCCAATTAATTTGAACAAATAAATTAAGACTTTATTATTTCGCCGGATAAAATCAACGTCAAATATATTTGGCGGTGAATAATTAATTTAGTTATTTAATTAACTAAATGGTAAATAAACTCAGTGACAGATAAATCCACCGGTAATCCGCTACTGATTATTTAAATTTCTGACGGATTCAATTATTTATCTTTTTCAACTTAAATTTAAGTATTAGCCGGGAATTTCACCTACTATTCCGCGAGTACTTGTCTAGTTTCTAAAAATCATTTTTTTTTTGTTTTTTTTAATTATTTTACTTGTAAATTAAAAAAAAAATAATCTAAAACTCACAAATGACATATAGAAACGAAAAAGCAAATATCATACATTCAAATTACAAATTAAAAGTATTTTTTTTCTACACGTCATGTCGAACAAACTACTCGAACCCTGGATCACTCGACGAAAACTACAATAGCGTGAACTTGGCAACCATCTCCAACATCTCTTCCATCTTTTTCTTACTTGTCTCCGCCCTTTCCTCGTCCCGACGAGTCAACTCTTCAACTTGGACCTTTAAAACTTCAACCTACAAATATAAGACAACATAAATGTAAGTAACATCAACTAACATTAGATTTAGATATTGTAATAACAAAATACTACAAAACTGCACATCATGCGAAAGAGCTACTACCAAAAAGCGTCGGTACTAGTACATAACCCTCCATGACCCTGCATATATCATGGAGATACGTTGTACCCAAAGTCCACATACGGTCTTTCTTGCTCCTACCTGTTGCATGCGTCCACAATTCCAAATCAACGGAAGGATAAGCACAACATCCTACTCGTACTTCCACCAAGGTCAAGCGATTGCGCCGCACTACAATAGACTTGGATTTCTGCTCGTGCGTGTTCCAACGTCTATCATGTTGTTTCATACGTGTTGATGGAGCCACTAAGGAGGGATGGCTTAAAAAACGACGTATCACTATTGACATCATGGCATTATAGGCAAAACATGTGCCAAGGCGTGCACAACGGCTGTTTTTTATAGACAAATAAAAAGAGGAAAAACTGAAGGAAAAAAACAAACAAAAACAAATTAGAAAGAGAGAGATCGATGGAGAGCAAACAACAATGAGGCGGCGTGGGGGAGCGATAATGTTGTATGCGAGTGGTTTGAATGTCATAGAGTTTGGGAATTGTAAAATTGATTTAGGTTTTCTTTTACTTAAAAACATTTATAACCGGTTAGAGTATCTTTTTGAGTAAAAAATATAGGTAACTAATTTCTAAAAACTTCAATAATTTATTTATTTAAAAATATGTTCCGGGACTTGATCATTTAAAATGAGAAAAGTCAGTAATTTATTTATTCCAAAAAAAAATTCATAAAATTTAATCACTCAAATAGGAATGTTTAATGATTTTATTAAAAAAACATTAAAAGATTTAATCATTTAAAATTGAATAATTTTATAAGGGTTTCATAGACTTTTCTCAATAAATTACGTGAATATTTAGGATTAGACCAAATATGTGAGACTATCTTTACTCATAATCTATTTTAACCCAATCGCAATTAAAATATTATTTTCTCTTTCATCCACCTACACAATCTTCAACTTCAATCCAATCTCACTTTTTGCATTTAACAATGATCCAATCCAATCTAAAATATAATTTTGTAAAAATTATATATTTTATTTTTTTATCATATATAATTATTATTTTTTAATTTTAAATATAAAAAATAAATTAAACGGATTATTGCATATTTTAAAATGTAATTATAACTAAAAAACCTTATCACACAATTGAAATTAAATAAGACAAGTCACAAAAGTAAGTATGAAAATATATCAATAGTGTGTTCTATCTGTAAGGAATTGAAAACTATGAATTCTGGTATATTTTTTAATTTTTAATTTTTTTGGTGTTAAAGTCACTTTTTAATTAGATAAATTTTATTTAAAAAAAATTAAACCAGCCAATAAACAAATGCCACATGTCAATTTTATTTAGTAAAAAATGCTTCAGTCCTGGATTGTTGGGTGAGAAGGATTGATAGAGATTGGCAGGTCCGTCCCTGGGGGAGGGCGGCACGGACGCACGTTTAGAGCCCAAAAATAAATACTATGAGCCCAAAATTTTCCTATAAAATACAATAGTAGTCTAAAATAATTTAATAAATTAAAGAAACCCAAAAATAAGAAACAAAAATAATTTAGTAGATAATAAAAGCCCAAAAATATATTAACTAATTACATTGGAAAAGAAAATAAAAAAAATTAATTGGTCATTCATTATATGTTATTGTTTATTGTCGCTCTAATTTTTTTTGTCTCCAACAATGTCCAGTAATATTAGCTATTGTTATCTCTATATGTTTAACTGTTTTCGTGCTTCAACAATTCAACGTTAAAATCATGATGTTCCATAAATTTTTAATCTTAACATCTTATTTTGGTTGAGCAAAAAAAGAAAAAATATATATAATTTAAATATTTTCATCAATTGTTTATGTATCTTTCATTGGAATTCCACCACACCACAATATTCTATTTAAGTTATCAAACAATCATTTGTTGAGTTTGCATATTATATGTTTGATTCATTATTTATTTTTACTGGATCCCAATTGATCATCTTTTCTTTCATATTCTTAATGATCCTCATTTGTCTACGTGTCTAGAAAACCTTGATAATCTTCTTTATTAATGATCACTCATTGACCCACACGATTACTTCATTCACACGAATTCTCTTTTTGTATCAACCACAGTTTCTATACTCTTGGTTTCAAATTACCTAATAAGAAGTAGGTAAATTAAGTCATCTCTTATATATCTATAATAAAAATAAATAAGATTTCTTTCCTCAGTAAATTATTAACATTTCTTGTACTCAATTTTATTAACATTTATTCGTACTTACCGAGGGTCATTACAAGAAAAGTGAACTATGTTGATGCGCCTTTTAGCGATGACATGTTTCCGCCACAAGTTATAGCGACGACATGTTGTTGTTATATACTATTTCCAATGATAAATGGACTTTTAGCGACAATCGTTGCTAAAATCCTTGTTTCTTGCGGTGGGTCATGTTTTTACGTTTGTCCAGGGCCTATAAAATGTCAGGAACGAGCCTGAAAATTGGTTGCTTATTTTTATTTTTTATTTTTTTTAAAAACTCTTTTTGTCGCATTCACAATCTGATTGCTCAGACTATGACTAGAGATGGTCTGATTACACAAGCCACTTTGTAATTTTATCTTTTAAATATATAAAAACATCCTTTTTTTAAAATAAATCATATTAAATATAATTAGTATTTGTACTAAAAATTATATAAAAAATGAGTACTTCATTTTCTTCAATTTCATATTCATATTGATAAAAATAATTCAATTTTTTATTGGGTTTTATTTTATTCTAGCAACATATATACTCATATATGAACATACAATATCTTCAAGCATGCAGGTTTAGTGATGAATATATGCTATTGATACTGGAGTGTGAATAACATTGTTACTTTAGTGTATGTGTATTCATATACAAAATAATGACGGCCAAATAACGTTGTTTGTATTTATATTATGTCGTTGTGTGTATATTCATAGATATATATATATATATATATGTATATTCATGTATGAATATATACCCTAATGTGTGAATGACATGGTTATTCTAGTGTCCAAGTGCATGTACACTATATTCATATGTGATTACAAATTATATTTGTGTTTGTACATGTATTCATATACACTATATTCTTGTCCCTATATATATTTGTTAGTCTTAACCATCAGATTTATAAATAATACTATTAGCATCCAATTCAACACTTAAAAGGTGTTTGAGATAGATTATTTAAATTGCTTATTAACTTATTCTGGTGTGGTACCGGTAATAAGAAGTTTTTTGTGTTTTGATGGGAAAAAAAAATACTTATACCGGTTTAGTACCGATAATAAGAAGTTTATGATAAGTTGCTCTCTTCTAACTTATTAACTTATTCCGGTGTGGTACCAGTAATAAATAGTTTTTAGTGTTTGGATAGAAATAAAATACTTATCATCTTATCACGTTGTGGTACCGACATAAGCTAATCCAAACATTTTTTATAAAACTCTGTTTGACACCACATAAGTTGATAAGCACTGTAATGCCCTCATTTATTCCATGAGAAACATTATATAATCTAAAACGAATTCCTAAATAAATACTCCAAAATAACGGTTAAATTAAAACCGTTACAGTGGAAATATTTAAATCAACCAAAAATTAACTTAAGCTCTAACCTGTCTCATATCAGGTTAAGTTACAAATAATCAAATATAAATGTCTAGATAAAAGAATAAATGTAAAATGATAATAGGCAACTCTCTAAGTGTGTCTTTTGCCCTTATCCAACCTCGAACTATTTGGCCATGAGATGCATACTATAGTCAGCTTATAAAGCTCAGTGAGTACATAGTTTGCGTGAATAAAATTATATCTTGACATATATATATCAGACATATATGCATGTTGTAAAATAAAAGTCACAACTATTACAAAAATATATTTGAAACACTGAAAAGAAGAGATCTCATAAAATGTTTAGTCGGGTATGGGTCATTTAGTCACAAGCACGTCCTGGGTTGATCTATCAATCTTAATTGATCACCCACTTATCTGGGTCGTATTTTATGTTGGTCATGACTTACTAGTCAAATGCTCACCCTTTAATCATAAAAATCTAATATGAAATAGCATGCTAGATTTATTAGAAAACTGATTAAACACATAGCATGCAACCGTTCACAAATGTAATATACATCGTAACATGTATGTAACTGAAATATCATGCATACGTACACAGTATCAACGATTCATCTCATGCTAAAATAAATTTGTACTTAGGTATGCATCCCAGTGAAATCTCATGGAGACTCACCTGATTGCGAGTAAATTAACTATTGATAGCTGTTGACCAAATATCTACAAATTTCGTACCATAATATTTCATTAAGGCTGTGTTTGGTACATAAGACAGGACATGACAGAACGGGACAAAACTCACTGTCCCATGTTTGGTGCATCATGAGACAGAACAAGAACCCACTGTCCCATGTTTGGCGTGACATGGAACAGGGACAAGAACTGGGACAAGGTGGGACAATATGGGACAAAAGAGAGGTGGAACAAGATGGGACAAGAATGAGACAGAAACTAAAATAATACTAATCTACCTTAGTTTGATATATAACCTTAATATGGTATTTGTTTTAATGGTCATCACCTCTAGTTTCGGCTGCCGCCACCACCACCACCACCGACACTTCCTCTTCCACTACAACAACATCTTCCACCGACAAAAGAGAGAGTGCACTGTAGGACCTAAGAGAATATTTTTCTTCTGTCCTATTGTTGAACCAGATTTATTAGATTTCTCATTTGGAAGTTTTACAACTTCTGGTCCTGTTGCCACAATCTCTGTCTCAACTTGCTCTTTACTCGAGTCCACCCCTGATTCTGAGTCAGAGTCAAGAAATCCTTGTGTGAATTTCGAAATACAAAGGTATCATTAAAAACTTGAGATTCTCGTGTGCATGAGCTAGAGCCTTTATCCATCCTTTTTGTTGAAAATTTTTGAAAAGTATCTGAGGGATTACTCTCAAAAGACTTTGTATCACCTTTAGAGGGATAACTCAGTGCCTCAAGCAAATCTTGCTCGAAGACCTGTCTCACCATTTCTGTGAAGTGATCCATTAATTTTGGATCCAGAGTTTTAACAAAGTTATCTGTTGATAAACTCTTGATTTCATCTGGTTCAGGTTTAACAACATCATCATTCGTTTTAGGATGTTCAAGATTATTATAGCCAAAACAAAAGATCTCATATGTCTTCTGTATGCTATTTAGATCAACTTGTTGCATACTTTTTGAAGAATAAGAGATGTTTTCGAACTTTAACCTTTGAATTTTAGCCCTGTTTTCAAGTTTACATCTTTTGAAGGGTGAGGATTTATGCAGAGATGGAAAATATGGTTTTTGCTCTGCTTCTAACCTAAACATAGACTCAAGAGTGGATTTCTTCTTCCAGGTGAGGTCTAGGTCTGTATAACCTATCCCTGCTCTATTCTGTTGAGAATTAATCTTTTCATACACCTGCTGAGCATCTTGATATTTTTTAATCAAGAGCTTTTTTCTTTGTAAGCTCTGGTGTAGAAATTCCATTTCCTTTTGAAAATAATTTTTCAGGGCTTTAGGGTTTAGTCTGTCACGTTCCTTTTCTAAAATATCTTTTTTTTTGTATAGCCGCTTTTAGTTCAGAGCATTCTGATTTAAGATTGATTTCAGTGGAACATTTTGTTTGTAAAAGTTTTTCATTTTCCACTGATAATTTTTGTTTTTCTATAGTCAATAACTCTGTCTCACGTTCAAAGAAAGATTTTTCTTTTTCCAAAGACTTCCTTTTAGATTTCTCGACAGAGAGTTTTTGCTGTAGTTTTATGAAATCGTGAGTTAAAGCAGAGATGTTTTCTTCCAGATCGGAATGAGAATAACAAAAGGTAGAACATACTCTTCTATGTCATTCTCAACAACCATTCCACATAAATGGGCTAGGTCTTCTTCTTTAGATGAGGAGTCAGAGACCCAGTTCTTCTGTTCAGCCACAAGACTTCTTTGGGATCGATTATATTGGTACTTATTTTTATAGTACAACTCATCTTTCACCAAAGGGCCTTTGCATTCTTTGGAGTAATGTCCCATCTTCCCGCATCTGAAACATCTGACTATTTGTTTTTTCTGTTCATACTGCTTTTCCTCCTTCTTGTTTGACATAGAGGGAGGGTTCCTTCCTTCTAATGCTCTGCTTCTATTTCTATCACCTTGTCTGCCTTTTTTTTCAAAGGCTTTCTTCTCGAATTTCCTTTGAAATTCCTTGGTGATCAAGGCAAAAGAATGTGCAAAAGCACTGATGTCGTCGTCTTTAGAGCTTGATGCTCTGTCTTCTTCATCGCTCTCCATAATAAGAGCCTTCTTCCCCCTTCTATTTTCCTCCTTTGATCTTCTTTCTCTGTGTGGTTGACTGGATCCAGTCTTTTTTTATTTAGAGACAAGAGCCAGAGGTCCACCCAGAGCGACCTTGGCCTTTTGCACTTCTTGCTCCTGTGCTTGCAAGGTGCCATATACGTCATGAAGAGTCCATTGCTCCAGATCTTGGTTTGCCTGGAGAGACATGGTCAAGTTCCCCCATTCGACATTCAATCTCTTCAAGAAGAGCATATTGTTCTCCTCTTGAGTTCTGATCACATCACATTTTCGACATTTGTTGATCAACGTGTTGAATACATGTTAAGTCTGCTCGAGAGACTCATCAGGAAGAGCTTGAAAACTGTTGTACTCATTTAAACATTGAGCATGACGGTTTTTCTTCATCTTAATTCCTTCTTCCAGCTGGTTTTCCAGTTGATCCCGTAGATCTTTGGCAGATTCACAAGCGTCTAGAGATTGAAAAATCTCATTAGGAAGGGCCATGATCAAAAACCTCTTGGCTTTCTGGTCCACTTCCACTCTATGCTTGTCCTCATCATCTCAATCTCTATGAAGCTTGGGAACTCTTCTGGCAGGTATTTCGACCATGTCACTAGTAGCAGGAATGTGGGAATTAGGGTAGTAGATACAAAAGGGCCATTCAAAATTGATTCGTAAAGTTCAAGGTCAAGACCTTCGTAAAAATTTATCATCTGTATTTTCCATTGGAAATATTCTTCCCCAACGAGTGTTGGAGGTTTTGTAAGAGATCCAACGCTATACGTGGAGTTCCACGATTGATTAGACATTTTGTTTAAGGATGTTTGAGAAGAAAGATTGACTTGAAAGTGATAGACGAGATGTAACTGATTTCCAGAATACTAAAAGCAAACATTTTCAAATGGATCAAAAATAAGAATGAAATTCTTTTTTTAAAACGAATAATCAAAAATTAAGAGAGGTATCCTGATGGATATCGATCGACTAATCAATAAATTTGATTAGCTGGCTCTGATACCAATTGTTGGAACCCAGATACTCTTAATTTTCAGAAAACACAGTTAATGAAGAATATGAATGGAATAAAACAGTGTACTGAAATGATCAAATGAGATATTCAACAAATATATGAACACTAGATAATTTTGAATAAGTCGGATGTTTTTTATTAGATGAGAAAATAATAATTCTTGATCTAAAACGTATTCTCACAGGAACTTGCTATAATCTAAGTCGGCACTCTCATAATCTTGAATCCTAAGGAGGTTGCCGCCTTATATACGCCTAAGTAAAACAGACTATGCTAGAATTGTGGCTTGAAACTCTGATCACTGAATCTGCATTCTTATCGTTGACTACCCTTGAAAAGTGGAGCGGACTAAGTCAAACCGCCTTGAATCTGTTTGACGCTTGCGAGAATATCTACACTAAGCGTGCATTTCATGGAGTTGGGAGACCAGAGGCTCAACATGTACTATGAAAAAGCTCTGCATGTACTATGCAGAAGCTCTGTGTCTGGAGTGTAGCTCTGTATCAAGCGCTTAAGCTTTTTGGCGCTTAAGACTTGATAGTCCACGGAATTGAGCGCGGGCTCTGTATGTGAGATCCTTGACTCTTTGAGTAAGAGTTCTGTCTCTTGAATTCTTCTGCATGAGAGCTTTTAGTCCAGACCGCTTCTAAATACTAAGTCCTATGGACTAGAGTAAGAGGCTTCTTACTTACACTTTCACAAGATGAGGTTTCTTACTTACACTTTCACAAGATGAGGTCTAACACGTACTTTGACAGTATATCACTCACAAACCGTAAGTCGGAATAAGCTCGTATTTTGCAGTCAGAAAGATCTTATTGCATACTACAACTTTCATGAAGGGTCAAAAATTCAGTTATGATTCTAAGTGGCTCGGAACAATGTGTTTTCAGGGCTATTTACACTGTATTCGGGATTAATTTGCAGTTTTGTAAAATTCATATAAAATAGATGGATGATCCAAATGAGATGATTCCAAAACTAATAGACTCGTATGATACCAATCTACAACTTTCATTTAGACAATATAATCTGTATTAGTTTTTAAGTAGGGTAAAAATGCATAGAAATAAAAGGACGGAAGCGGTTGGATCAAAAGAGAATTAGGCTAAGTTTTACGTTTCAGTTTTCGATTCGTATTCGGCTATTCTTCTTGAAATCTATGTTTTTTAAGTACATTAAGACTTAAGTAATTTAATTAGAATAGTTATGTTATGGTTTCTATGCTTTGTAAATAGTAACCCGTTTATGCATTCGTTAGGCACGCAGACAAATCAAACTTGATCGTAAATTTATGTTTCATCGTGCGTTAACTGTCAAATTCGGTTAAGGTACGGATATCATACCTTCTTTAACATGGGTATAGCCATTTGCGTAAGGCTTTCTAATCCAGATAATCTGTGATAAATTTTGAAATAATTTGTTCTGAATTTCCTTTATGCTTATCAAATGTTATTGAACTTTGTTCCTTTTGAACTATGACTTATATTCTTATTCGGAACATGGATCATTTTGATCACTTGACTTGTTTGATTGCTTCATTTGTGAAACATTTTACTATAGACTCAATAACTGGAGCATCGGTATTGAGATGTTTCCATGGTGGCTAAAACGATCATGGCGTCCTCATTTTTATAGTTCTTCATGGTGGACTTGATTATGTACCGGTCGAATAAAGGGCGTATGGATCGATCCTAGGAACCGTTATCGGATAATAAACAGTGGTCGTGGTTAAATCCACGGAGAGGATTGTTATATTGTGCTCACAACCCTTCCCTCACTTATGCCTGAACGGACTGATCATCCTTTGGGAACAACGTGTCCTCGTGATGCGGTTTGGTCTTCGGGCCCTTGACATGCTTTCGAGGCATTTTGACTTTCTTTTGAATTATCACTTGGATTTATAAATTGTTTTTGAACTTGTTATCTCATATTCATTGTTTAGATATTATTATCCGTGCACTGAGCATTAAGCTCAGCCAAGATTTTCTTGTCCTCAGCAGGTACATGACTTAGCAGAGATTTTGGGATGAGAGCTACGGAGATGACAATATTGAAGATAACCCATTACGTCATACTTTTGCTAACTTTTAATGACTAATGTAGATATATTGGTATTTTGGTACCGAATTTTGAGACACGTTATCTCCGTCTGTGGTTATGTAATTATCTTTTAGAAAATTTTCTTAGATGCTCTATTTTATATAATGCGTTGTTTTTTTAAACCACTTGTGGCATATCCCGTCTTTTACCACGCGAGACGGGGGTGTTACATTTCCATTGTATATCTGATTCTTCGCTCTAGTGATAGCGGCCATACTGTTACAATGGATACTAATTGCAGCCACGGTTTAGGCCACAACGGAATACCTTCAAGGAAGCTTTTAAGCCATTCGGTTTCTTCAGCAGCTTTGTCTAAAGCGACCAATTCGACTTCCATAGTTGATCTGGTATTCACAGTTTGTTTAGATGATTTCCATGATACCGCTGCATCACCAAGTGTGAGCACATATCCACTTGTGGATTTACTTTCGGAATGGTTGGAAATCCAGTTAGCATCACAATACCCTTCTATAACGGGAGGGTATTATGTATAGTGTAACCCATTAACTCGTTGTGTATTTCAAGTATTAAAGCACCCTTACTAGTGCATACCAATGGTCTTTTCTTGGATTATGTGAGTATCGACTAAGTCTACTCACACTATATGCTATATCCGGTCGTATGCAGTTCATGATATACATCAAGCTTCCAAGAACTTGAGTATATTCCAATTGAGCCACACTGTCTCCGAGATTCTTCTTTAATTGGCTTGAAGGATCAAACAGAGTGACAAGCGGTTTGTCATCATAATGACCAAACTTTCGAAGCACCTTCTCAATATAGTGAGATTGGCTAAGAATGTAACCATGTGGAATTCTATGAATCTTTACACCAAGGATTATATCTGCTATTCCCATATCCTCCATGTCAAATGCGGAATGCAACATCTTCTTGGTTTGGTTTATTACATCTAAGTTTGATCCCATAATGATCATATCATCCACATATAAGCATATGATGACATAGGCACTTTTGTATTGTTTCATATATACACATTTATCGCATTCATTTATGTGAAACCCATTTGACAACATGGTGTTATTAGATTTTTCGTGCCACTGTTTTGGCTCTTGTTTAAGTCCGTAAAGAGATTTAATTAACTTACAGACTTTGTTCTCTTGGCCTTTTACAACAACACCTTCCGGTTGTTGCATATATATCTCTTCTTCGAGTTCACCATTTAAGAAAGCGGTTTTCACATCCATTTGATGTATTTCCAAGTTATGAATAGCCTCTATTGCTACCAACGTCCTTATAGATGTTATTTTTGTAACGGGTGAGTATGTACCGAAGAAGTCTTGACCTTCCTTTTGTCGATAACCTTTGGCGACTACTCGAGCTTTGTATTTCTCTATAGTGCCATCGGGTCTCAACTTTCTTTTGAAGATCCATTTACGGCCAATGACCTTATGACCTAGAGGTAAATTGACCAATTTCCATGTGTTATTTTGGACAATGGAATCGATTTCAGCTTGGATGGCCTCTTCCCAGTAAGGTGCCTTAGAAGATTCCATGGCAGCCTTATAGGAGAGAAGTTCAAACATTAAAGGCCATAAAATCCGGTCCAAAGTCTTTGACGACTCTTCCCCTTTTGCTTCTCCTGGGTTCTAAATATTCTTGAACCTCAGAGGTTACAACGACCGTTGAGTGATCTATCTTGTTTGAATCAATGTGAGAGGGAGTATCATCAACCGGTTGTTTACCAAGATTAGAGGTATTGCCCTTCTTTTCTTTATAAGGGAAGATCGTCTCAAAGAACTCCGCTTCAGCAGATTCAATGACAGTGTCATTGCTTATGTCAACTACACTAGATTTGAAGACTAAAAATCTATATACAGCACTATTAAGTGTTGGTCCAATATATACACAATCAATTATTTTAGGTCCAAGATTAGTCCTTTTTGGCAAAGGAACTTGAACCTTGGCAAGGCAACCCCACACTTTCATCTTTTTGTAGGATGGTTTTCTTCCCTTCCAAAGCTCATATGGAATTTTATCACTTTTTTTGTGGGGGATCCTGTTAAGGATCATGTTTGTAGTAAGACACGCCTCGCCCCATAAATGATGAGGATCTCCAGACGTAATCAACATTGAGTTCATCATGTTTTTCAATGTTCTATTCTTCCGCTTAGCCACTCCGTTTTGTTGGGGAATGTATGGAGCGGTAGTTTGATGTATGATGCCATGAATTCCACAAAATTCAGCAAAGTCGTTGGATTCCTATTTTCCTCCACGATCCGAACTTAGAATTTTGATTTTCTTTTCAAGTTGGTTTTCAACTTTAGCCTTATATGTCTTAAACATGCTTAAGGCTTTATCTTTTGTATGTATAAAATAAACATGGCAAAACTTACTGCAATCATCAATGAAGAAAATGTAATAATTCTTTCCTTCTCTTGTGGGAGTTGCCTTATAGTCACGTAAATCACTTTGAATCAACCCAAGAATCTCATTTGTCTTTCTCTACCGATCTATGTGGGTGATTGGTGTATTTAGCTTCTACACAAACCTCACACTTAGATAATTTATCATTAGTACATTTACGAATCATGTCAAGTTTGATCATTCTTTGTAATGATCTAAAGTTGACATGTCCTAATCTAGCATGCCAAAGGAAAGAAGGATCAACAATATACACCGAAGCAGAATAGTGCCTGCCTTATTTTCATTATTTACATTGGAGGCATCAACGGTATTTACAGAGAGTTTGAAGAGTCCCTCATTGAGGTAACCCTTCCCAACGTACGCACCACCTTTAGTGATGACAAATTTGTCAGATTCAAATACAAGTTTGAACCCTTTCTTGCTAAGAATAGGGCCAGAACTCAAATTCTTAGACAATGATGGTACATGTAACACTTAACTTAAAACAAGATCCTTCCTGGAAGTCAACCTCAGCGTGATCTTCCCCTTTCCTTCAATCATCGCGGTAGATGCATTCCCATGAACATCGGTTTCTCGTCCTTCACCTTTTGGTACGTCTTGAACAAGCTTCTCGAATTGCAAAATGTGACGGGTTGCCCCAGTGTCGACCCACCAATCTTCCATGTTGGTCACCATGTGTGCTTCAACGACTCCAATGACTTGGTTTGGAGAGTGAGTGACGTTAGCTTGAGGATTTGCCCCACGAGCACCTCCACCTTCGTTTCCACCAGCACCACCATGATCACGTCTATGTCGACAATCTTTGGCTCTTTGACCCAAGTTCCCACAAACCCAACAATGCATGAATGTTTTGAAAGTCTTCCTTTTAGGAGCTATCAGACCTTTCCTGGAATTGAAAGGCCTCTTAGTCATTGGTTGTTTCCCTTTGAATTTCGAAAACTTTTGCCTCGAAGTGCTTCCTTCAACAATGTTGGCATTTGGTTCCAAGGAGAGGGCATCGGTCTTTTCGGTTAATCAATTATCTTCCTCCACTTGCAACTTGAGAACAAGTTGCTCGAAGGTGATATCCTCCAATAAGTGTTTCAAGTAAAGCTTGAAGATTTTCCAAGTGTAGGGAAGCTTGTCAATTATTGACCCGACCAGGAAGTTGCTATTTATGCCCATGCCTTCTACTTCAAGTTCGTGGAAGAGTACTTGTAATTCTTCAACTGGCTTCATCATCAGTTTTCCGTCAACCATTCGATAGTTCAGAAATTTGCCTACTACGAACCATTTGGAACATGCAACTTCAATTTTATATTTAGAGTCCAAGGACTCCCAAATTGTGCGTCCTGTCCCAAACGTTGAGTAGATGTCATACAAGGAATCGTCGAGAGCATTCAGAATATAAATTAGGCAATTATATTCATTGGTTCTCCATGCATCGATTTCCTTTTGATGGGCAGCCACTTGCCTTTGGCTGGGTGGTGCACCATCTTGACCAATCGGTGGTGATGGTTCGTCCTCGATGAGGACGTTGGAAACACGAAGAGTTGTTAGGTAAAACAACATCTTTTGTTGCCAACGACAGAAATCCGAGCCCTTGAATTTCTTGGGTTTCTCCACGTGATTTTTCATTATGTTCGATTGATCCATCCCTCCTAACACAATTTTTGTCTTAGATTTTTAGGGATAGAACAACCAGATCATGTAATATCATGTATATATATACTGAAACGAAACAAAAAACTACAATATTCGTATAGAATTTTCACACGAAAACCTTTAATAACTTGTAATCATAAACCTTACTTGTTGTCGTAGATTGGTCGTTTCAAAGATCGTTCCTGAAAACCGATTGAGGCCCGCGTTAAACGCAATATCCTAAGACAAAAATTGCACCGATGAATCGATGTTGTCTTGAGGATACAACAATCAATTCAAGTATGAACTTGAATCTATCGAATTAAGAGTATGATTGGTGATGGATTCGTGTGGAGGAAAAATGAGAGGGATACTGGATTTCGTATCTGTTGGTTGATTAGAAAAAAAAAACCCGCAGGCAGTTAAGGATTTTATACCCTTCTCTTAAAACTGCAGTTAACCGGAAGAAACTGCAAACCAAGTCGCGCGGACCAGTGTTTCAGCGATCAAACAGTGCCATCTCCGTCTATCAAGCATGAGACCCCAAGAGCCCTAAGGCCCAAGGCCCTAATATTGACATGTTAACATATATATGTCAAGAGGAACCCACCAAGAACACCACACACCAAGCCTAAGCAATTAAATGATTCATTTAATGCTCAAGGGTTGGGATTTATTAGGTGCACTTTATTTTGTTTTGGCTCCTATGTGGAACAACATTCTCCTACACTATACTAAGTTCCAACAAATGAAACACTCGTAGAGGATTTGACATGGTCACGATAAGGGAACCTATGCTCATTAAACAAGACACGATGACTTATGAAAACTTCTACTGAAAGTGAGTCAAAACATCGACATCCATTGTAATTGGCAACATATCCAAGAAACCACATATATTAGACTTAGGTTGCAACTTGTGAAAAGAAGATTGAATTAATAGTGGAAAGCTTTCACACCTGAACAATTTCAAAAATTATAATTGGAAACCAGTTTAAAAAAATTCAAAAGGTGAAACACCCCCCTAGAACTGAACTAGGCAACCTGTTGAGTATGAAAATCGCCATGAATGAAGCATCAACCCATAATTGAGCAAGCATGTCAGGTTGAATTAAAAAGGTTCATGCCATTTCAATTATGTGTTGATGTTTGCTTTCAACGATGCCATTTTGAGCTTAAGTTCCAAGACATGATACCATTATGCTCAAAGTGACAAAGTAGAAGTGAGTTATCAAACTCCCTACCACCATCGCGGTGAATTTTTTTATGTTACAGTTCTCAACTAATTTTTGAAATACTAGAAAATGCTCATAAATATCAGTGTCCATAAAAACAACATAATACCGATAACTACCATGAGATAAAACATAAGACTGACAAAGATCACCATGTATTAAGTACAATGGATACAAAGTACGATGTTCAACCAAATCAAAAGGTAATCGATGTATTTTTCCTAATTTGCAAGAAGTACAATCATCTTTAAAACTAGAAGAACATGAAATTCTTTTGTTTGAGCATAAATGTCCTATCATAGAAGACACGGGCAAAGAGGGTAGACTCCATTTTTACTTTGACCCCGGAGAAGGATTGCTCACGTTCTCTTGTCCTTAATACAAACAGAAGAACCTTCAAAACAGTCAATATAGTCATTGTGGAGACACAATTTTTTGAACAAAAATTAAATTGTGTTTTAAGTGTGGAACATGGCATATAGACTTTAAGTCAAGTGGCTTATTATTAGTTTTTAACGTTATTTTGCAACACCTTCAATAGGGAGCTTTGTACCATCACCAGTTACAACACAACTTAAACCATTATAAGGAGATATAGAAGAAAATTACAGGAGGCATCATAGAGTCAGGATACTCGACATAATCATTGGCTTCACCGCCCACAGACAAAGCATCAATGGCTTGAGTGACATTATCTTTACCACGAACAAAACTTGGATTCAAAGAAAATAAGCAGCCTGATCTGATAACCTGGATACAAACAAAGACCACAAGTGTCAAAGGTGGGAAAAGAGCAGAATATGCCACTAGATGAATTATTTCATACTAAGCAATGATCATTAGTACCAAAATTGGTGCAAGACAAATCTAAACATGACATATTTAAGTTTCTTTTTTACCATTCTGAATCCGATTAGAGGTATTATTAGGTATTGTGTATGAAGAATATGGAACAACCCCTTGTTGTCCCCATATCTTTGTCCATGACGTCCCCGTCCATGATAGTTTTGATCTATGTCACGTCCCTTACGGGTACCTTGCTATGTGGAACTGAAAGACCTAAAGTACCCATGGTTAGAATTGTTACAAGAGCATGATGAGAAAAGTAAAATGGTTATCTATACACCATTACCTTGATAATATTAAGACAAGTTATAAGAAAAGTAAAGAGTTTTTCTATGATGTAGGTGATAAACATTATTTACATTCCATCTTATAGTTTACAAATATAGATTTTTATTTATAAAAATAGTGATTTTAGTGAAAAAGAGAATCCACAATGGTTTAATAAGGTTATTCATGATTTTTTTATAAACTAATTAACATCATACTGACCGGATTTTTGATAGGTTCTTATAAGAACTTGATTATTAAACAAGAATTCGACTTATTGTCTTGATTAACATGTTTTTTTGTATCGTTTTCAATTAATTTATTGAATTTTATTTCAAATATTTAATAAAATGAATTATTAATTAAAATTTATTTACTTAATTAATAATTATAAATTGTATTTTTGTTTCACTTTTTGTGTCGTGTAGTAATGTAATTCGTATGTAAGTTTTTTGTATTTTACTTTAATAAGTTTTCTACTTAAATAAGTAAAAAATACGTAAGCAATTAAATAAATAAATATATAATTAAATTTGATATAATATTTTGATTAAAATTATAAATATAAAATATAATATTTTAAAAAATAAAATAATATAATGATTAAATAATTTTTTGAAGATATATATATATTTGTATTTTAGTAAGATCGTATACACTACAAAATTGAGCATCTTTACTGAAAGAACAATCAGTTGAATGCATCAGCAGCAAGATTACCTGCAGAAGTGCATTGTCGCTAAATTCTTAACCGGTGATTGATTTTACCGGTGGATCACCGGCGGATTCTGTGGCCATTAAATTCATTAGTGAAAATTTTCCAATTAATTTGAACAAATAAATTAAGGTGGCGTTTGGTTCGCAGATTCTGGAGGAATCTGAAGGAATTGGAATGTTGAATTCCTTTGACCAGATTCATTTCCTTCGTTTGGTTCATTCTTTTCAGCAAAAGGATTGTTCAGATTCCTATGTGTAACACCCCAAACTCCACATTGCATATAACATAGAATTCTTTAACAAGAAATTCATATTTCATTCCCACATAGGTCCAAAACAATAAGAGATTACATTGCAAACTGTATAACTCAAAAATTTCAAATACAAGTTCTTGCAAATGTAATTCCTATGAGTTCCTATTCTCCCGCATGCATGTAAAAATAGAATCATAGTATGCCTTTCCCCTTAACACTATAGCTGGTATTACCTGCACACACATAATTGAAAAACACAAATTGAGGGTTAGACAACAGTCTAGTGAGATCCCCCTTTTTCATGTAGTGCGGGGTGATAAACACCAAAACCTTTATCACAAAATGTGGCATACAAACAGAATCTGCTTTGGTCCATCGATCCTTTGGTCAAAAATCAACACTTAGAAAATTTGACGCCAAGAGGTCCAAAGCCCCCTCTGGTTTCTCTTCCAGAGCTTCTGGACAATACATAAACGCTCAACCAGAGCTTCTGGAATTGCGTGTAAGACCATCCACAGCCCCTCCGGACTAGCGCTCAAGGCCATCCAGAGCCCCTCTGGACTATTATATGAAAGTTCGCCAAGTATAAAAACATTTGAAAACTCTTTTAGATTTATGACCAGAGCTTCTGGTTCCTCAATCCAGAACCTCTGGTTCAAAACCAAAATATTTATAAAAGGGCTTTAAGTTTAACAAGAGCCTCTGGTTCCTCAATCCAGAGCTTCCAGTATAAAATCAAGACCAACCAGAGCTCTTATCTTCAGATACAGAACTTCTGTGTGAAAAACCTTTGAGATAAGAAAACATATTACAGAGCTCTTATCTTCAGATACAGAGCCTCTTACAAAAACACTTGAAATGCGATACAGAGCTCTTATCAACCGGATACAGAGCCTCTGTATGCGAAAGTCCAATTATGTTACAGAGCTCTATCCACATATATACAGAGCCTCTGCATGAACCTTTTAAAATGCGATACAGAGCTCTTATCCACAGATACGGAGCCTTTGTATACGGAAGCCTTATTTTAAAAGCAGAGCTCTGTATCTAGCGGATACAAAGCTTTTGCACAAAAACCAAATTTTAATACAAAGCTATGTTTTTAACAAATACAGAGCTTCTGTGCGATAGACCAATTTTGATACAGAGCTCTGTATCTAACAGATACAGAGCTTCTGATTTTCACAACAGACTATGCAAAATCACTTGCATTGTTTTCAAACACTAACCAGACCCTTCTGGTTCTTTAAAATAAATACCAACCAAAGCCCTCTGGTTCTTTGACAGGTATACCTAGAGCCTTTGTGGTACCTTTGGTTCAACATTATGATTAAAACAGTTTTATCCAAAATCCATGACCAAAGGCCATATTTTTCCCAATCCATAACATCAATACTATCATCTCTAATAACAACAACATCTCTGAATCCTCAAATCACTAAGAAGTGAGAACTCCAATCTATTGTAATTCTAAAAGACAGAATAGCAATAGTTATACCATGCACACACAACGACCATCCTTATTACATCCAGAATCCCAATCATAGCAACAGCGATCACAAACCACACATGACCAACCTTATTTCCCCTGAAAATCATATGAAGTATTTCATCTAACTAACAGGTTGCAGTATTCCTGTTAGAGTGAACCTGTTCATAGTTTCATAAAAAATCTGGTTCCCCCCCCCATAGGTTTGTATTTCCAAACCTGATTGAATCATAAGAACACTCATGTTCTTTCCAAACAGGAATTCTGGTTCCCCCCACAGGTTTATATTTCAAAACCCGATTGAACCATAAGAACACTCTTGTTCATAAATCATGGCTGTTTAAACTTATTTAGATCCTCAAAACAGAACCATAGATCAGGCCGTTTTAAAAACACCATCTGCCTTCTGGTTACCCAGAAACAACAGCCAAAAACAGTAACAGCTTAACAGCTATTTGAAACCATTTTAACATCTTCCAAATTACGATCAAAATAGTTTATACCACAAACACATGAGGAGTTTAGTTTCAAAACCACTCACCTTTCCAAAACAGATTCTGCAGTAATCATCAACTTTTAATATGAAACAGGTTCTGTTAAAAACAACTTCTGTTTTAAGGTCTTTGATCAATCATCTTTTTGCATAAAAAGTCCACACACTCTTCTTTCTATAGAAATTCTTTGAGATGCAAATGGTAAGGGAGGATTCTTACCACATCACTCTTTAAATAGACACACATAGGTGATTTTTAGAAAACAGGTGGTGGAAATTTACTTCATAGACAAGCAAACACAAATACTTGGTCAAGAAGGCTTCTGAACAACATCATCATACAAGCTGCTTACCAAGGTGCTTGTATGCTGCTTCCAATTATGTGGACAGAAATCATTCACACCACATACACATATAATCCATTTTATTTAGCATGCATAATCACATACTTCTAATTAATTCATGCTTATTAACACATAAACACATAATGTACCTTAACCCAATATATCTGAGAGCCTGGTTATCACATTATTCCCCCTCAAAAGAATTCCGTCCCGAAATTCACATTTCAAACAACCAAGGATAATGGGTTCTCATCTCTGATTCCAACTCCCATGTTGCTTCTGAACCCTTATGAAACCTCCACGGAATTTTCACCAGCTTGATTTCTATATTTCTTAGTGTCTTGACCTTACTGTTAGTTATGGCTTCTGGTGCCTCTTGGAAGTTCAACTTCTCATCTAACTTGATCTCTGGAAGTGAGATGGCTTGGGTGGCCTCTGCCAAACACTTACGTAAGTTGGAGACATGGAAAGTGTTTTGGATGAGACTAAGCTCTTCTGGTAGCTCTAGCTGGTAGGCTACTAGTCCAATTCTTTTGCGAATTCTGAAAAGCCCAACATATCTTGGACTGAGTTTGCCTTTCTTCCCAAACCTCATTACACCCTTCCAAAGAGATACTTTCAACATTACCAGATCTCCCATAGAGAATTCAATTAGTTTCCTTCTTTGATCAGCATAACTCTTTTGCCTGTCTTGAGCAGTCTTGATTCTGGCTCTAATCTGCTCAATTTTCTCTGCTGTGACTTGCACAATATCTGGTCCTGTTAACTGCCTTTCACCTACTTCATTCCAGCACACAAGAGTTCTACATTTACGCCCATACAGAACTTCATATGGGGCTGCCTTAATGCTGGAATGATAGTTGTTATTGTATGCAAATTCAATCAAAGACAGGTGATCTTCCCAGCTTCCTCCAAAATCAATTATGCAGGCCCTTAGCATATCCTCCAGAGTCTGAATGGTTCTTTCACTTTGCCCATCAGTGTGTGGGTGATATGATGTGCTCAAATGGATTTGAGAACCCAAGGCCTTTTGGAAACTTCCTCAGAACTTAGAAGTGAATATGCTATCTCTGTCTTAAATGATAGACAATGAAACTTCATGCCCTGTAATTTTAACCTTTTTGAATTTTTGCCAAATGTAATACCAAACATAATCAATACTCATAGTACTTCATCAAAACTATTTTAAGGCTAAAATACATCTTAAACTTCAAATTATAGATACCAAAAATCCATATGTTACACGACGGCTCGGGTCGATGAACCGATCCATGATCGACACTACGTTGTGTACTTGGGAAGAAATTTGTCGAGAGGTTCGGACCCGTATGTGAGAGCAGTTCATATGTTGAACATAATTCATTACATATGAGGAAGCGTAAAACAATTTAAATTAATCAATGCTAATTAAAATATCTAATCTAGAATGATCCGAAACATAGTCCCGTCTTCCTTTATTCGAACCGTCTAATGACAATTGCCACCTATATATATATATATATATATATACATGTATAGCATACGCTAAATGGTTAGTGAATATAATATGATTTCACGATCAAATGCGCATATCATAGTGTTTTAGCGTATTCTAATTATTATCTTGCATTTGAGGCATTTGATCGTTACTTTTGTTTGCGTATGTGGAGTATTCTATGAACGAAGACTCCAAGATCTTGGAATTTTAAGCCCTCATTTCATGTTCAACCCACCCTGTACGGTGGACGAACCTTGTCAAGGCGTATTCTATGGACGAGGACTCCAAGACCGTTGAATTTCAAGCGCTCCTTTCATGTCCAACCCACCCCGTACGATGGACATATTCTATGGATGAGGACCCCATGACATTGGAATTTCAAGGTCTCCTTTCATGTCCACCTTACCCCGTACAATGGACGAACCTTGCCGAGTCATACTAGTTGCATACTATTTATTACAATACTCACTTATTAATGCAAATCTCATCATGACATACAATATACATCGTATGCAAGTAACAATACAAATCACACACACATCATCATTATCTTTCACATTATACATATACTTGAATATCATATCAATAATATCAAGTCATCTTAATCTTTCTCATCATCATCAACATCTTTCATGTCATGCATATACTTAAATTTCATGTAAATCAATACAATCAAATTATCATCATATGCGTATAAACGCATCATGCAAATATCAAGGATAAAATACTTTGTAATAGTCATGTTTATATCCCATAAAATCACATAATGTGCTCACCTTGAATCGTTAGTATTCAATAGGTCGCTTTCTCAAAAACCGCAACGTACATGATAATTCATATCACTCTTAAGCACCTTAAATAATCGTAATAAGATCGATCATTACTTCCTAAAAAAACTTATTACGACTAACTCTTAACAATTTTTATTGGTCAACCCCCAATACCATCTTATCTCATATTTCACTCAAATATTTATTTGACATATTATCATAAATGCGATCATTATAATATTTCTTGAAGTTAATCGACACTTGTACATTTATGAAAATGTGCAATCCACTTCACATTTTTTTGAAAATAAATGTTTTACCAAATGAATAAAATAAATAGCTTGCAATGTAAATAATGTTTTCTGGTCAAAACGCCTATTTTAAAATTTGTGAATGAATAATAGTGACAATATGTCATACACATATAAATAATGGCCAAAACATAACTTTAAAGTTCAAAAAAATTAAACACATGAAATAATGTTTAACATTATAATACCAATTTTCCAAGTACAGGGGAATTTTGGTAATCTTGAGAAGTCGAATATAAAAGATATAACTTAAACCATTTCCCTAATTTAGGAGCTTTTTGGTATCTTTCACAAGTCAAATATTCAAAATAATATTTAAAAGACCAATCCAAGGCGAAGGGGGCATTTCTAAAATTTTATAAAACAAATACCCAAAATATTGCTAAAATACAGATTCCCTAATGATGAGGTCATTTTTTGTAGTTTGATGAAGAGAATAATTAAAATAAATCTTAGATTCAAATCCCTAGAACACAATGTCATTCCGGTATTTTTATAAATCATTACATGAAGTATTGCTAAAACATCAGCTTCCTAATTGTAGGGACTTTTGGTAATTTGATTAAGAGATTAATTAAAAATAAAGATTAGATACAAACGACCAAAACATAGGTTCATTTTGGTATTTTTATATGGCAAATATATGAAACATTGCTAAAATACTGAGTCCCTAAATGTAAGGTATTTCGGTAATTTTGTAACATATCGGAAAGAAAGGATACTAATATTTGGGGAATGAATGTTTGGGGTTTTGAAACCTATGTAATCCTTATTGATTTTGTTGCTTGGTTTTGATATGGGTATGAGGTCAAGAAACTTTAAAATCCTTTTTGGTTAAATCTTCAGTTTAATGGTTTATTATTGATCTTTGTGTTGTGCACTATGAGTTTGATCATAGTGAAATGTTTTAAAGTCATGGTATGTTTAGTCTACAATGTAATGGATCTATAGGCATAGAAGTTGGTTTATTTGATGCGTAGGGGATGAATTCCCTATTTGTAATTTGAAATGGCCATTGGGTCTTCATTAGCAACATGGTATGGGCTCTCGGAATCGGACATCGACCATTGACCAACATAATGTAATTTTTAAGTGAACGACCTTACCTTGGATTTTGGAGATCTCAATGTATAGACCTATTGCGGTTGAACTTGGTGACTCCACAAGCAAAAGACTTGGAGTAGTTTAGCTTGTTAACTCATTAAACTATAGACTGGAGTGGTTGATCTTAATGATTGTTAATCCATAATTGATGTCTATATAACATTGAAATGTGGCTTACTTTTGTGTTTCGTCACTGTTAATGGTAAATTGAGTCTCCCCCGTATTTGCAAGATGTGTTTTGGACCTTATGGCCCTTATTTGAATTAAATGAACTTAGGTATTTGTTCAAGTTTACAAAATGTTATCTCAAATTACTAGCTTTATTTTATCAAATGTATAGACTCACTAGGCATCAAACCTACAAATTTTTTCTTAAAATGACATGTATATAAGGTTCTCTTAGCCGTTGGGTTACAAAGGCTTAAGCGCAATGTTTGGATGCTGGTAGAGGCATTTTCGGGAAGATTAGCTTGGTCAAATTGGAGATATGTTTTGAAAATATTCATTTGATGATAATAGTGACACTCGTTCATAATCTGAACTTAGATTAGTTTAAATAAGTAGGTTGTTATTTATCCTCTGAATTATAATATACAATTTCCCCCTCTTGGGTGAATTTTATTTATATAAGTATTGATCTCTGTTAGGTCTGAAAATCTGTATTAACTGTATTCGTCTTGAAAGTTAAATAATGTCTATAATTGTAAAAGTCATCGTGTTTGACTTTTCTTATAGGAGTTTGACTTTGACTTTTGTTTAATAGTTTGACCATATAAATAGGAGTTGTCTTTGTAATTAGAAAGTAAGAGAGCTCATTTGTAAGATTCAATATACGTAATAAGAGGTTTGACCAAAGCTTTGATGATTGACTTTTTCTCTCAACTATCTTAGTGTTCTTGAATGTTCATATCTGAGATTCTGCCATTGTTATGAAGATTGAAGTTTGATCAGTGAATTGTGGGACACACAATCTCGTTTTGATTGCACGGTTTATATTTACTCCTATTTTAAGGGTGCCATATGTCGAACTGCTGAATTGATATCAATCAACATTATGATCACTTATCATATTCATACAACATCAATTAATTAAAAAAAATAGAACACCTACTCTCCACCATCCACTTCCAACCACGACCTATGTGAAGGATGGTTGGGTAGCTGCTCTGGAGCAATGGGCCCACAGGTCACGCCTTAAACTCCTTATCATCAGGTATGAATAACCCATTGTTGTTGCCCTAGTGTCCACGACGGCCACTACCTTGTTCTGTTAGAGCGTGCGACATGATTAAAAGTTTACAAAACAATGTTAGACAACATGCAAAAGGAATTCAAGTATATTGTTCGTCGAAAAGACAACCAAACACAAACATTTTATGGACAAATAGACATAAAAATGGCATATTCAAGATTCAAAAACACCTAACTTAAACAAATAAACTTTAAAACACCTAAACAAGTTTAATAAGACTTAAATGAATAAAATATCTAATCATCAGACAAGTGTTCAACAAGTTAAGTTTTTCTTTCTTTGAGTCACTATCTTAGTCTTCAAGCTCTTCTTCCTCGTCACTACTCTATTCGCCATACTAGTTGTCATGAAAATCATTTGCAACTTAGAGTGATTCTTCTTCAATGAGAAGGCAAAAGGATTCATCCCCACACATTCATTTATATCTATGGTGTAACACCCCATACAACACATTGCATGTAACATATACTTCATACAGAAGAATACATGTTTATATACCATTTTCTGGTCCCTTAGTACAAGAATTTACCATACATAATACATGACCCAAAAATTCAAAATAAATTTCTTGTACTATTCAACGTTTATCAATCAAAACTATACATATCATCATCCAATCCTCATGCAGGTAAACATATAGGAAAATTATCACATTTTTCCTTTCCCCTTACCTTCAACATTTCCTGCAATACATATTTAAAATCACAAAAATGAGGGTTAGACCGAAAGGTCTAGTGAGTTACCCTATTTATGTTATTGCAGGGTGAAAATCACCAAAACTTTGTACAAAATAACTCTTCATATATATGAACAAATAAGGACATAATACCAGTACCTTTCCACTTTTCAAGCCAAGCACTCAGCTAATCAGATAATCATACTCCAAATCTTTATAGGTTTGAATCAACCAGGTTTCATATAATGCCACTTTTCAAACCTTTTCAATTAAACAAGGTTTATTTAAAGCTTCAGGCCAAACCTGCTATTTCCTCCTCAATAACATCTAGACTAGGATATCCAATAAGAACCCTGATAGTAAATCTTTAAATCACAAAGAAATAAAGATTCTAGACCACAGTAAACTTAAGGGATATGATAGTAAGAGTTATATTACGATATACACATACACAAATGCCATACTTATATCCAAATGTACACATCTCCTTGATATGTCACCCTTATCCCATGGTACACCTCTCCTTGATATGCCACCCTTATATCCTTATCAAAACATTTCACAAAAACAATTCCATATAGAATTAGACCGCAGTCTATGAAATTATTATCAGTTCAAAATTATTCTTTATCAAACTTCCCATTTTATATACAAGAATAGTAAAAATGACAATTGTATAAATAATACATAAGTTAAGGCACAAATCCGGTCATCACAGACTTGGCCGGACTTCATCTCCGGTCTAGCCTTGGACGATTTACTAGTCCGGTCAACACAAGACCCTTGTCCGATTTACTAATCCGGACAACTCTTCTCAATGCCTTGTTCGATTTAAAATAAACCGGCTACCTCATAGTCGTATTCCTACTTCTCCGTTCAAAATACTTGATATAAACTCAATGATCATAAATCACTCAACACTTGTCCGGTTTAAGACTAAACCGCTTGACTCTTGATCGCTTTAAGTCCAATCCGGACAACACTCATCAAGAGGTTTATTTATAAATCGCTTAAGCCTTAACCGGTTTAGGGCTTAAGTCGCCCAACCCTTATCCGGTTTATGGCTAAATCGCTTGGCACTTGTCCGGTTTAAGACTTAATCCGGACAACACTTCAACGGATTACTTTTAAATCAAAAGTAAAGTTCTACAATCAATTATACAATTCTGATGAGTTTAAAAGTAGTAAGAATCACTCACCTTGAAAAGCCTTTTGAAAATAATTTGAATCTACTTTGCTCCAAAAAAGAATCCGGTCAACCTCCTCTCTCTTTAAATCGCTCAAACAAATAGAAAAAGTGGCAAGAAGAAGATTTAGAGGTTCTTAACCCCTATTTATACCCCTTTCTAAAAGAGGTATGGCGGCTAAGCCATCTCCCCCCCTTCACATACATGCATACCAAAACACATATACTCATGCATTCATACTCACATATATCATATGCATGTATGCTCATGTATATATTCACATACATACCACATTATACATGCATATCACTTTGACTTACCACATACACACACACACACACACACACATATATATATATATATATATTTATATGCATACATACATATATACATATATATATATATCATATTATGCATATACTTCACATACCCATATGATTAAATGTACAAATTTATAATGCTGACACATAATCACATATTTATTACCTCAGGTGACAACCAATATCTGGTTATCACATCATGCACCCTCAAAAGAATTTCGTCCCGAAATTCCTTTAATCAAAGAGCCAAGGGTACTCTGATCTCATCTTTGACTCCACTTTCCATGTCGCTTCTGGTCCTTTGTGAAACTTCAACTGAACCTTAACAAGACTTATCTTTTGTTTTTCAATACCCTGATTTTTCAGTCAATTACAGCTTCTAGTGTTTCCACAAAGTTCAGCTTACTGTCTAATTTAACTTCTGGCAGCGGTATAGCTAGACTCAGATCAGCTAAACATTTACGCAGATTCGATACATGGAAAGTGTTATGAATCAGACTTAGTTCTTCTGGTAGCTCTAACCGATATGCCACTGGCCCAATTCGCTTACCTATTCTGAACGGCCCCACATACCTCGGACCGAGCTTACATTTCTTTCCAAACCTAACGACACCCTTCCATGGCGAAACTTTCAACATCACAAAATCACCTATACAAAACTCAATCGGCTTTCGACGATTATCAGCATAAGTTTTCTAGCGATCTTGTGCTGTTTTGATTCTTTCGCGGATCTGTTCGATCTTCTTAGAAGTTTCTTGGACAATTTTAGGACCCGTTAGTTGTCTTTCACCCACCTCATTCCAATACAACGGCGTTCCGTATTTACGTCCATACAACACTTTATATAGTCTCGCTTGGATGCTGGACTGGTAACTATTATTATATGCAAACTCTATTAATGGCAAGTGATCTTCCCACGATCCGCGAAAGTCAATAAATACAACTTCTCAACATATCTTCGAGTGTCTGGATAGTTCTTGCACTTTGTCCATCAGTTTGCGGATGGTAAGTTGTGCTTAGTCGGATTTCAGATCCCAAAGCTTTCTGCAACCCTTCCTAGAACTTTGAAGTAAACCGACTATCTCTATCAGAGACAATAGACAATGGAACACCGTGTCTGGTTACAATTTCTTTATATACATTTGCGCCAACTTTTCTAAAGAGTAAAGATTACTTCTCTTATTGGCAAAAAATGCACAAATTTAGACAGACGATCAACAATTACCCAGATCGCGTCATACCCCTTTGGAGTTCGAGGCAATTTCATGACGAAATCCATTGTAATGTGATCCCATTTCCATACAGGTATCTCTAAGGATTGAAGACTTCCATATGGCTTCTGATGTTCAATCTTAACCTGTAAACATGTGAGACACTGTTCCACATATCTAGCTATGTCTCTCTTCAATCCGAGCCACCAATAAAAAGGTTTCAAATCTTTATACATCTTATTGGTGCATGGATGAATAGAGTATCGAGACTTATGGCTTTCATTTAATATAGTGTTTCGGATATCTCCAAAACATGGTACCCAAATCCGCCCTTGAAAGCACATTAGTCCTTCATCATTTTTGTTCCAAGGTTGAAATCATCTTACCCAACTTTTCTGTCTTAACAAATTCTTCTTTCATAGCTTTTTGTTGACATTTCTGAATTTCCTTACGAATGTCAGGGATCAAATTCTTTCTCATTGCCACAACTTTAATGGTTCCACTCTTTTCTTTCCTGCTTAAAGCGTCAGCCACCACGTTAGATTTCCCCGGGTGGTAGAGGATTTCACAATCATAGTCATTAACCAGTTCAATCCACTGACGTTGTCGCATATTTACTTCTTTCTGACTAAACAAATGTTGCAAACTTTTATGATCAGTATAAATCTGACACTTTGTTCCCAGAAGATAATAGCTCCAAATTTTCAGAGCAAACACCACTACAGCTAAGTCCATGTCATGGGTTGGATACTGCTTCTCATGGTCTTTCAACTGTCTTGACGCATAAGAAATCATTTTTCCTCTCTGCATCAAAACACATCCTAACCCTAACTTTGAAGCATCGCTGTAAACCACAAAGTCTTCAGATCCATCTGGTAGAGTTAACACCGGTGCGCTGCAAAGATGATCTTTTAATAGTTAAAAAGCTTCTTGTTGTTCTTCTTCCCACTGGAATTTAATGTTCTTCCAAGTCAATTTGGTTAATGGCATAACTATCTTAGAAAAGTCTTGAATGAACTTACGGAAATAGTCGGCTAATCCCAAAAAGCTTCAGACTTTAGAAGGATTTTTCGGAGCTTCCCATCTTGCAACTGCCTCTATTTTCATTGGAGCTACTTTTACCCCTGCTTATAAGATGACATGACCCAGGAATTGTACATCTCTTAACCAGAACTCACATTTAGATATCTTTGCGTACAGCTTTCCCTCCTTGATAATTCTAATATCAGAGGAAGATGTTTCATGTGCTCTTTTTTGGTCTTAGAGTATATAAGAATATCATCAATAAATACAATAACAAATTTATCAAGATATTCCTTACATACCCTATTCATCAAATCCATAAAGGTTGCGGGCGCATTAGTTAAGTCGAACGGCATAACTAAGAATTCATGATGCCCGTACCTAGTTCTAAATGCTGTTGTGGCAACATCTTCTTCCCTAACTTTGAGCTGATGATACCCTGATCTTAATTCAATCTTGGAAAAATAACTTGCTCCCACCAATTGATCAAACAAGTCATCAATCCTTGGTAAAGGATATTTGTTTTTGATTGTCAACTTATTTAGTTCACGATAGTCTATACACATTCGCATAGACCCATCTTTCTTCTTGACAAATAAGACCGGAGCACCCCAAGGTGAAGCGTTGGGTCTAATAAATCCCTTGTCAATTAAATCTTTCAACTGTGCAACCAATTCCTTCTATTCAGATGGAGCTAACCGGTACAATGCTTTTGCTACTGGTGTAGCCCCTGATACAAGATCAATTCGGAATTCAATGACTTTGTCTGGTGGTAATCCATATAAGTCTTCTCGAAAGACTTCTGGATATTCATTAACAATCGAAATCGATTCCTCTTTTCTCTTCTCTTTCTTCATATCAATTACATATGCCAAATATCCCTGGCACCCTTTCTGAATGCTTTTCTGAGCTTTCATTATTGTCAAAATATTAGTATGGTGATTCTGACGATCACCATAAATATCAACGGTTCCTTGGTTTGACAGAGTAATTCTGATCATTTTTTGATTACAAACAATACTTGCCTGATACCTTGCCAACCAGGCCATACCCACCACTATATCAAATTCCTTCATCGGCATAGGAAATAACCGAATTGGAAGTTCATAGCCCTCAATAACAATAATACAGTTATTGAACACACTAGTAACAGTTTCCTGACTATTAGCAGTATCAATTACTAATTCATCATCAAGTATCACATAATTCAGACTGAAATGCTCTTAAAAATCAACTTCAAGAATTCAGAGAAATAAGCAATCCGGTCAAACCCTTCTTCTTAAATCGCACACAATACAATTTTTGGCAAGAAGAATGCAAAAATGGAGGTTAACCCTCCTTTTATACCTTTACTTTAAAAGGAAGTCGGCTAACCCATGTGCATGCATGCATACAATCTTATGTTTGATTTTCATCTCAAGCATACATTAACTCATATACATGCATAATTATACTCATAAACAATTATGCATGCACACACATTTTTTTATATGTTTTCCACATTATGCATATAGCTCCATATATTATCATGATCAAATTTATCATGCCGAGATGTAATCATATAACAAATAATAATCACGTATTGATTACCTCAGGTGATAACCAGGATCCAGTTATCACAACATTCTTTTACATAACTTGCATATATAACAAGTATTCCAAAAATCCAATAGTTAATCATGATGTTCTTCATAACCCATGTAAGTACAAAAGGAAATTTTCACATTTTCCTTTTCCCTTTATCTCTTCGTAAAGCCTGACCTGCAATGCAAATTTTTTGAAATACAAAATGAGGATTAGACTTTGAGGTCTAGTGAGAAATCCTTTTTTATTCAATTGCATGGTGAAAATCACCAAACCTATTTAAAAATCATACAAATATATCTTAACTTTTTATAAGACGAAACTCAAATATCATAATTTAATAAGAGTTTATAAATCTTCCTCGCCACATGGCACATAACCACTTAAGTCCTCGCATCACTCAGTGCGAGATTCTCATAGTCCTCGCATCACACTATGCGGGATCACCCACAGCTCCTCTAGCTCTTAAGGACCAGAGCTCCTTTAGCTCTTAAAGACCAGAGCAAAGCCAATCCAAACAAAATCACGAAAGACTTTAACTTGAAGTCTATATCAACTTTGAAAATGATTTAAACATGTAATATACTCAACCAAAGGTCTTGGGCTCAATCTTTAAAAACCAAGGATAAACGACCAACCAAAGTTTCTCTAGTCGACCAGAGCCTCTGGTCATACCAACCAGAGCTTTTGATCTCAATTTTTAAATCATACAAGGATATGCGACCAACCAGAGCTCTTGTTCTCAATCTTTAAAAACCAAGGATAAACGACAAATGAGAGCTCTTGGTCATTGACTAAAGCTTATGAAAAATAAGAATTGAGTTGAAACTTAAAATATTTAGGTTTTAAATATATCCAAAGGCCCTCTGGTTAAACATAAAGGTGAACCAAAGTCTCTCTAGTCCTCTACCAAAGATTTGAATATTTTCTCAAAGACTTTAACAAATAATTTGAATAATTCGCCTAGAGACCAAGCCAACCAGAGGTCCTCCAGAACCCCTTCTGGTTGAGCTAAGCTCTAGATTCTAAATGTCAATAAAGAAACAAGTTTGAAAATGATACAAGTCCAATAGTTTTTGATACAGAGCTCTGACAATAAGCTTAGACTTGACTTTAAATTTCAAGATACAGAGCTCGGATACAGAGCTTAGATTTGTCATTTCACTTTCAGACACAAAGCCTCTGCATAGTACATACAGAGCCTCTGGGTCAAAAATATAGAAAAAATTTGAACAACTTAGACTTCACATCACAACCAGAGGCCTTCTAGTTAGACATAAAGACCAACCAAAGCCCCTCTGGGTTCTCATCAAACCTTTACCCTTTTGAACAATTTGAAGTGTAATATCCAATATCCCAAAAACATTTCTTATTCAAAACACAGGCAATTAAAGCCTTGGCTATAAGCCATTTTCCTCCTCTACACAATATCATTGTTATTATATCAATAAGAGCAATAATTCCAAGTCTTCACATCACACAGAAATAATAACTCATAATCATTGCATGTCATGTATGCGATAACAAGAGTTATGATCAAAACTCAGATTTCACAATTGCCACTCTTATTCCATGGTACACCTCTTCTTGATATGCCACCTGTATCCCATGATACACCTCCCTTTAATATGCCACATTTTTCCTCATAAAACATAATCAAATATATCATTTTGCCATGAATGGCCTCAAACAGTTTCATCACAGAAACTTCATATTAAGAACTTTGACAGTTCGAAAACCAGTTTCAATATCAACTTAAAATAGCTCCAAGAGCAGTTTATCTTCTTCCATAAAACCAACCAGTTCAAGTATTTCAAATACTAAACATAAAAAATTTAATAACAAAAAAACTCACCTTATATGCATGTATACAAGAGTGAATCTTGCAGCAACAATTTCCAAATATGATCACATAATCAACTTCTTTTTCTAACAGCTTCACGTAGTCTTTCACACAAGATCACACACAACAACTTTTCTTTCCTTTCTTTCCTATCCCAAAACAGAATAGATAGATAAGATAAATCTGATCTTCTCACTTTTATATGCCAAAGCATAGGCGGTGAAGGTTTAATATTTTAAAACTCAATTCTCACATTCTCCCATGAGATATAATACATATCTTATGCACATAAAAATTTTAAGGTGCTGGAAGATAAATAAACAGGTAATCATATAACACAAATATTTTAAAACATTTTACTTACCAAAATCTTTCAAATCGCCCCAAATTATATAACCGGAGCCCAGTTATCACAATTGAGGGAAAAGGGAGGCATGAATACTTTCAGTTTGCTTCTAATCGCAGACAACAGTTGCTTCATATCTTTTTATAGATAGATAGAGAGAGGCATACCCTATACTGTCAATCCATAATATCTTATCGGAATCGATAGGTGGAGAAGAACAAAGAAGTTTATGATAGAGAGATGTAGAAAAAAAAAGAATTATAACGGTAGAAGATAAAGAGTAAACAAGTTTATGATAGTGAGATATAGATGAGAAGAAATTGTAATGGTAGAAGATGAAGAGTAAAAGCTTTAGATTAAATATAAAACCTAAAATAAAAAGGAAAATTGAGGAAAAAGGAAGGCATGAATACTGATATGAGGAGATGACATGTCAACATTGTATGTTTATGCTTTATATATATATATATATATATAGATCTTTTTTGCTTCTTATTATATGCTACAATTTTTGGGTTTCTTTAATTTATTAAATTCTTTTACATTACTATTGTATTTTAAGGGAAAAATTTGGGCCCCTGATATTTTTGGGCCCTGGGCGTGCGCCCGTGCCACCCTCCCCTAAGGACGGCCCTGCCAATCTCTATCAACCTTTCTCACCCAACAATCCAGGATTGAAACATTTTTTACTAAATAAAATTGACATGTGACATTTGTTTATTGGTTGGTTTAATTTTTTGTCAGGATAAAATTTATCTAATTAAAAAGTGACTTTAAAAAAAATTAAAATTAAAGAATATACCAAAATTCATACTTTTCAATTCTTTACGGATAGAACACACTATTGATATATTTTCATACTTACTTTTGTGACTTGTCTTATTTAATTTCAATTGTATAATAAGTTTTTATAGTTATAGTTACGTTTTAAAATATGCAATAATCCGTCTAATTTATTTTTATATTTAAAATTAAAAAATAATAATTATATATGATAAAAAATAAAATATATAATTTTTACAAAATTATATTTTAGATTGGATTGGATCACGGTTAAATGAAAAAAGTGAGATTGGATTGGAGTTGAAGATTGTATAGCTGGATGAGAGTGAAAATAATTTTTTAATTGGGATCGAGTTGAAAGAAATTATGAGTAAACATAGTCTCACATATTTGGTCTAATCCTAAATATTCACGTAATTTATTGAGAAAAGTCTACGAAACCCTAATAAATTATTATATTTTAAATGATTAAATCTTTTAATATTTTTTTAATAAAATCATTAAACATTCCTATTTGAATGATTAAATTTTTGAATTTTTTTCGGAATAAATAAATTACTGAGTTTTCTCATTTTGAATGATCAAGTTCCGGAACATTCTTTTAAATAAATAAATTATTGAAGTTTTAGAAATTGGTTACCTACATTTTTTACTCAAAAAGATACTCTAACCGGTTATAAATGTTTTTAAGTAAAAGAAAACCAAAATCAGTTTTACCAGTCCCAAACTCTATGACATTCAAACCCCTCGCACCTAACATCATCGCTCCCCCACGCCGCCTCATTACCGTCTGCTCTCCATCGATCTCTCTCTCTCTTTCAGATTGGTTGCTTATTTTTATTTTTTATTTAAAAAAAAACTATTTTTGTCCCATTCACGATCTGATTGCTCAGACTATGACTAGATATGGTCTGATTACACAAGGCACTTTGTAATTTAATCTTATAAATATTAAAAAAATCCTTTTTTTTAAATATAATTAGTATTTGTACTAAAAAATTATATAAAAAATAGTAATTCATTTTCTTCAATTTAATATCCATATTGATAAAAACAATTCAATTTTTTATTGGGTTTTATTTTATTCTAGTGACAGATATACTCATATATGAATATATGATATCTTCATTCATGCGGGTTTAGTCATGAATATATGCTATTGATACTGGAGCGTGAATAACATTGTTACTTTAGTGTGTGTGTGGGTTCATATACAAAATAATGACCACCAAATAACGTTGTCTCTATTTATATTATGTCGTTGTGTGTATATTCATAGATATGTATGTATATTCATGTACGAATATATACTCTACTCATGTGTGAATTGACATGGTTATATTAGTGTCTAAGTGCATGTACACTATATTCATATATGCTTACAAATTATATTTGTGTTTGTACATATATTCATATACATTATATTCTTGTCCATGTACATATTTGCTAGTCTCAACCATTATATTTATAAATAATACAACTAGCATTCAATTCAACACTTAAAAGGTGTTTGAGATTAATTATTTAAAGTGTTTATTAACTTATTTCAGTGTAGTACTGGTAATAAGGAGTTTTTTTTGTTTTGAAGGGAAAAAAAGAAATATTTATACCGGTCTAGTACCGATAATAACAAGTTTATGATAAGTTACTCCCTTTTAACTTATTACTTTATATTGGTGTGGTACCGGTAATAAAGAGTTTTTAGTGTTTGGATGGAAAAAAGATAGTTATCATCTTATCACGTTTTGGTACCGACATAAGCTAATCCAAACATTTTTTATAAAACTCTGTTTGACACCATATAAGTTGATATGCACTGTAACACCCTCATTTTTTTTCCATGAAAAACGTTACGTAATTTAGAACGAATTTTTAAATAAATACTCCAAATTGACGGCTAAATTAAAACCATTTAAACTATTTACAGCGAAAGTATTTGAGTCTAACAAAAGTTAACTTTAGTTCTAACCCGTCTCATACCAGGTTAAGTTACAAATGATCGAACATAAATGTCTAGATAAAAGACTAAATATAAAATGATAATAGGCAACTTTCTAAGCGTGTCATTTGCTCTTATCCAACCTCGAACTACTTGGCTCTGAGATGCATACTATAATCAGCTTATAAAGCTCAGTGAGTTCATGGTTTGCATGAATAAAATAATATCTTGACATATATATCAGGCATATATGCATGCTGTATAATAAAAGTCACCACTTTTACAATAATATATTTGAAACATTGAAAAGAAGAGATCTTATAAAATGTTTAGTCGGGTATGGGTCATTTAGTCATAAAGACGTCCTAGGTTGATCTGTCAATATTATTGATCACCCACTTATCTGGGTCATGTTTTATGTTGGTCATGACTTACTGGTCAAATGCTCACCATTTAATCATAAAACTTTAATATGAAATAACATGCTAGATTTATTCGAAAACTGATTAAATACATAGCATGCAACTGTTCACAAATATAATATACATCATAACATGTATGTAACTGAAATATCATGCATACGTACACATTATCAACGATTTATATCATGTTAAAATAAATTTGTACTTAGGTGTGCATCCAAGTGAAATCTCATGAAGATTCACTTGATTGCAAGTAGATTGACTACTGATAGCGCTTGATCAAATATCTACACATTTCGTACCATAATATTTCATTAATGGTTTAATTTCACCAAAAGTCAATTATGGTCAATCCAACCCGACCTAACATCAAACTTCATATCCGAGCATCTTAATATGCCTCAAACCATTCTATTTGACCCATCATTAAAATCCACATGATTCAAACGTGTCAAAAGTCAAGGTCAACTCGGTCAACCTCGACTAACTTTAGTCAAACCCTAAGTTTAAACTTGATGACGTCCCAAAACGTCAAAATAATCATTTTATAATCTTATAAATCAGTCTCTACAAATTAGAGCATCCTAAAAAAATACTTAACTCAAATTACGACGTTTGGTCTCATTATTATATCCTCAAAATAATTTAACAAACCTCTAGACTATTAACAATCTTTGTTCCATATTAACGTGTCCATCAATTAATGTTATCCTATTACAACATTTTAAAAGAATTTATTAAATTACTAACTAAATTAATAAGCCACTTAGAAAAATATTAACGGATTAATATTAAATACCTCCTTAAGAAATAACTACGTAATATAAATTTTCTTAAATAAATTAATATGCTAATTAAATAACAATTTACGATTAACATACTAATAACTTTATAAAATTTACGTAATTATATATAATATATATATATATATATATATTACAATCAAACTAATTTAGTTGATAAAAAAATAATAATGATATATAAAGAAATTAATTTTTCTTGTTAGACTAGAATATCTAGTGGACCTACTTGCTCATTTCTATAGTCCACCCAACCATCTCCATCTTAATATTGAAGACCCAGCAAGAAATATTCGACCCGTCCAAACTATTAGCGTCCATACCAGCAACAACACCTTCGCCGACAGCGGTTTTGAAATGTCGTTTAGCCCCATTTTCAACCTATTTCGATGATTCTTTTTGTTAAAACTATAGAAAATGATTTTACACAATCATAGAAACAAAAATCAACGAAAACCATCAAGTGTTTAGTCTCATTTTCTAATTTAAGTTTTTAGCTCAAAAGCTACTCGAAAATCTGTTACAAACTCAAAATCGAGCCTCCAAAACTAAAATTTGAGACATAACGCTACTAAGGTTCGATAAAGGACTTAAAAACAAAGCTAACTATATAAAGAACTTAAAATTTGGTTGAGTATTTTACCTCCAATCGTCAATAAATGGAGTTTTTCGAACCCGAACTTCAACTTCCGATTTCTCTCTCAAAACTCGACGAAATATTGATCTTCTTGAACCAAAAATGTAGAGGAGGACGTTGGCTATTTATCTCTGTAATTTTTTTGGCTTATTGGATGACTAAGCGATCCAATAAGAGGCCTCAACGGTCGACATCGTTCCATCCCTTTCAAAATTTGAGAATCTGACATATTTACATAACAGGTCCTTCTGGTTTGTACATGTTAACATCTGACACAACCCTTTAACTATCAGGAAATTACATTCGGCCCCATGGCTTCAATGCTTTCGCCGAATTTGCACTTTTCACCCTTATTTTGAGTTTTTTCTTCACTGTTAGTCCGATTTTCAAAATTCTTTTAATTTCTTAATTTATTTAATATATATATATATATATATATATTATAATCCAAAAGTCAAAAAAATAATAATAAAAATAAAAATTATTGATTCCTCGAATTTTTGGGTTTTACAACTCTTCCCTCCTTCAAGAAATTCCGTCCTCGAAATAAATACCCGCTAAACAGTAAACAGTAAACAGTTGAGGATATTTAGCTTTCATCTCTTCTTCTAGTTCCCACGTCATTTCTGCACCATTAGGAATTTTCACTTAACTAATACCAGTTGTATACTTTTGTTTCTTAGTATTTTCGTCTTTTATCCAATATCTCAACTGGCTTTTCTACATAAACGAGTTTATCGTTAACCTCGACGTCTTCTAAATCCACAATGGTTGACTCGCCAGCTAAGGACTTTCTCAAGTTCGACGCATGAAAGATGTCGTGAATACCAACTAACTCCTTTGGTAGTTCCAACCGACAAATAACTGCTCCTACTCTTGCAGTTATCTCAAATTGTCCGATATACCATGGACTTAGCTTACCTTTCTTCTCAAATCTTACAACCCCTTTCCATGGCGATATATTCAACAAGACTTTATCACCCACCTGAAATTCCAAATGTCGATGCCTTCTATCCGCATAACTCTTTTGTCTATCTTGCGCAACCTTTAACCTTTCCCTGATTAGTACTATTTTATCAGACGTCTATTGAAATAACTCGGGTCCAGCTAGTTGTCTTTCTCCAATGTCTGCCCAACAAATTGGGGTTCTACACTTGCGGCCATACAATGCTTCGAATGGTGCCGCCTTGATGCTCGAGTGGTAACTACTGTTAGAAGCAAACTCTATCAACGAGAGGTGGTTGTCCCAACTACCTCCAAAGTCAATCACATAAGCTTTCAACATATCTTTTAGAGTTTATATCGTCCTCTCACTTTGGCCATCAGTTTGAGGATGATATGCAGTACTCATGTTCAACCGTGTTTCCATTTCTTGTTGAAAGATTCACCAAAATCTCGAAATAAACCTCGCATCTCTATATGAATCTCTATATGAGACAATAGATATTGGCACACCATGTCTCGACACAGTTTCATTGACGTAAAGTTGGGTCAATTTTTCTAATGTGTACTTGTCGTTGATCGATAAGAAGTGAACATTCTTTGTTAATCGGTCCATAATTACCCATATGTGTAGCACTCCCAAACACCACATTTGCATATAACACACATTTCATTACATGGAAATATAGTTTACATTACAAGGTCCCGCTAGTACAATGATTCTTATATGTACAAAATCTACATATGAAAAAATTCAAAACAAATCTTGTACAATCACATGTAATACAACATGTATCTTCAAAAGCAGATAATAGGTTAGGAAAATATTCATATTTTTCCTTTCCCTTTACTATCCCCGGACCCTGCCATTCCTGCATTGCATAATTTTAAAACAGAAAATGAGGGTTAGACCAGAAGGGTCTAGTGAGTAAATCCCTTCTTTGCAAACGCAGGGTGATGAACACCAAAATGTAATAAAGTATCTTTGTTCAGAATTATTTGTAATATAATCAAATAATGCAATTCTCAATGGCATGTAAAATAGGATATACCCAAGAACCTCAATTCTATTAATAAAATATCTCTGCTTAAAGATCCAACGTTCCCAATATGAAACAAATATTGTAACCAAAGTTTCTTTAATCACCAAACCATTCCTTGTAAATATTTAACAGACAGATTTAAGGCAATACTTGCCCTTTATGATAAAAAAATTTCCCCTTCTCAATAACATCTAAATGATTGTTTCTAATAGGAATAATATCTCTAATTCATCAGATCCCAAAGAAATGATGATTCTAAGATATTAAATCCAATTAGTAACAATAATAAGAGTTATAATATTATCCATATATGACAATGTCTCCCTTATTCCAAGTACACCTCTCTATTCCTCCATCAAAATAGGGCTACTTATCAGAACAGACAAAAGTCACCACGTCTGAAAGTACCCATTCCTAGTTTCAAGCCAGAACAGACAAAAGTCACCACATCTGGGGGAACTACCACTTAAAACAAGTTTCGAACCAAAACAAACTTACGTCACCATGCTTGGTAGAAACAGTTTACAAAATCCAATTCTATACCAAAACAGACTTACGTCACCACGCTTGGTAGGAAGCTTTCCAAAAATATAGTTTCATACCAAAACAGACTTACGTCACCATGCTTGGTAGAAACAGTTTACAAAATCCAATTCCATACCAAAACAAACTTACGTCACCACGCGTGGTAGGAAGGTTTCCCAAAATATAGTTTCATATCAAAGCAGACTTACGTCACCACGCTTGGTAGAAACATTTTCCCTAATCCAGTTCCATACCAAAATAGACTTACGTCACCACGCTTGGTATGAACATATCTTTTTATTTAAAAAGATAAAATACCCCTTTTTATAAATCCATAATTAAACCCAATAATAGACATTTTTAAATTATATAAATGTCTAAAATATTCAACATTTGAAAATCAAATATAGGTCACCCGGATAAGTTATCCGGATATATAATCCGGACAACACTAACTCATCTTGTCCGATATACTAATCCGGACAACACTTGGTCGATTTAAGACTAAATCGCATGACTCATGTCCGGTTTAAGGCAATCCGGACAACACATGATCAGTTTAAGACTAAACCGCTCAATACATGATCGGTTTATAACTAATCCGCACGACCCTTAAGCGACTTAAGGCTAAACCGCTCAATGCTTGGTCGTATTCATACTTCTCCGTTCAAAACCTTTGTCCGGTTTACATATTTCAAAATTCTCACTAACACCCTAAATCGCACAACACTTAAGCGATATATGTATAAATCGGACATCTCCTATCCGGTTTAAGAGTAATCCGGACAAGCTTTGTCCGGTTTAGACTTAATCCGGTTACCCCTTGTCCGAATAAAAAACCTTAATTGAATAACTGATTTCTTTCCAAAAATAAACAACATTCAAGTAAAAACCAGTAGCAAATTTTATGCAAAAAGGGTTTAGAAATCACTCACCTTTAAGAATGAACTCAGATTTTGAAGAAGATGAAAACCAAATTGATTCCACTTGAATCTCCGAACGAGTCCTCTCTCTAAATTTCCCCAAAAATTCTAAATGAGGCAAGAAGCCTCACCTCATACCCTAAACCCATATTTATACCTTCCCTTTTTAGGGAAGTCGGCCAACCTGCCCTCCCCCACATACATGCACATGCATATATATATATATATATATATATATATATATATATATTTCCTACATACATACACCCACATATGCCAATTCATACATGCATATTAATGTATACATATTCATATATATACAACACACACACATACTCATATATATATATATATATATATCTACATATTAATTTTTTATGTAAACATGTATCCACATAAATACTTAATTCATATAACAAATACCTTGGGTAATAACCTAGACCCAGTTATTACATTATCCACCTCTTCAAAAGAATTCCGTCCCAAAATTCCGTTAATTAAAGAGCCATGGATAATCTGCTTTCATTTCTAACTCCAGTTCCCAAGTCGCCTCTGGTCTTTTGTGAAACTTCCACTGTACTTTAACCAGACTGATTTCCTTGTTTCTCAACACCCTAATCTTTCGGTCAATTATGGCTTCTGGCGTTTTCACAAAGTTCAATTTACTGTGCAGTTTGACCTCTGGTAATGGTACAATGAGACTCGAATCAGCTAAACATTTTCGCAAATTTGATACATGGAAAGTGTTGTGAATCAGACTAAGCTCTTCTGGTAGCTCTAACTAATATGCCACTCGCCTAATTCGTTTGCATATTCTGAATGGTCTAACATACCTCAGACTGAGGTTGCCCTTTTTCCAAAATCTGATGACACCCTTCCATGGCGAAACTTTCAACATCACAAAATCACCTACACAAAATTCAATCGGCTTTCGACGATTATCAACATAACTTTTCTGGCGATCTTGTGTTGTTCTGATTCTTTCTCGGATTTGTTCAATCTTGTCTGAAGTTTCTTGAACAATTTCAGGTGCTGTCAACTGTCTTTCACCTACCTCGTTCCAACACAATGGCGTTCGACATTTACGTCTATACAATACTTCATATGGTGTCGTTTGGATGCTGGAATGTTAACTGTTGTTATACGCAAACTCTATTAGTGGCAAATGATCTTCCCACGATCCCCCGAAATCAATGATACAACTTCTCTACATATCTTCGAGATTCTAGATAATTCTTGTGATAATCGGATTCTGGTTATCACTCAAGGTATTCATTATGTGAATTAATTGATTTGATGAGTACATGCTTACGTAAATTTAATATGTGAGTATGTGTATTTTATGCATAGAGATATATGCATAATATGTGGATATATGCATAATATGTGGATATATGCATGTATATATATATATGTGTGTATGTGTGTGTGTGTGTGCATAATATTAATGTGCATAGGTGTGCATGGATCTTTATATACATGCATGGGAGAGGGATTTTTAATTATGCATGCATGGTTGGGTTTTTGGGAAGTATGCATGCCTATGGGGTGTGGTAACTGCCTTCCACTTTTGGAAGGGTATATATATATATTATATATATGTGAGTTAAGACTTCAATTGATTCTCTTGCCATCATAATAATCTTGAAAGTAATTTAAGAAGAGTTGTCCGAATATTCAAAGAAGTTTTGCAATCTTCTTCAAAACTGTGAATTCTCATAAGATGAGTGATTTCTAACAATACTCTTTTAAAAGCTTTGATTATTACTATAGAAACAACTACGTATGATTCTTAAAACTGGTTTTGTGCGATTTGGGTTTAATCGGACAAGGGTTGATCGGATTAAGTATAAATCGGATAAAGCTTGTCCGGACAAGGGTGATCTATATTTGATAATTTTCAAATATTGAATATTTTATATATTTATATAATTTAAAAATGTCTATTATTGAGTTTAATTATGAATTTATAAAAGGGGTATTTTACATCTTTTTAAATAAAAAGATATGTTCCTACCAAGCGTGGTAACGTAAGTCTGTTTTGGTATTAAGCTATATTTTGGGAAACTTTCCTACCAAGCGTGGTGACGTAAGTCTGTTTTGGTATGGAAGTGGATTTTGTAAAACTATTTCTACCAAGCGTGGTGACGTAAGTCTGTTTTGGTACGAAACTTGTTTAAGTGGTAATTCCCCCATACGTGGTGACTTTTGTCTGTTCTGGCTTGGAACTGGGAATGGGTACTTTCAGACGTGGTGACTTTTGTCTGTTCTGATAAGTAGCCTTGTTTTGATGAAGGAATAAGGGTGGCATATCAAGAAAAAGTGTATTTGGAATAAGGGAGACATTGTCATATGTGGATAATATTATAACTCTTATTATTGTTACTAATTAAATTTAATAACGTTGAATCATCATTTCTTTGTGACCTGATGAATTAGAGATATTATTCCTATTAGAAATAATAGTTTAGATATTATTGAGAAGGGAAAAATGGTTTGTCAGAAAGGGTAAGTATTGCCTTAAATCTTTTCGTTAAATATTTACAAAAGAATGGTCTAATGATTCAAAGAATCTTTGGTTACAATATTTGTTTCATATTGGGAACGTTGGATCATTAAGTAGATGTATTTCATTAAAAGAACTGAGGATCTTAAGTTTATTCTTTTATACATGTCACTGTGGACTGCATTAGTTGATGATATTGCAAGTATTTCCGAGCAAAGATACTTTATTATATTTTGGTGTTCATCACCCTGTATTTTCAAGGAAGGGATTTACTCACTAGACCCTTCTGGTCTAACCCTCATTTTCTGTTTTAAAATTATGCAATGCAAGAATGGCGGGGTCCAGGGATATTAAAGGGAAAGGGAAAATGTGATTATTTTCCTAACCTGTTATCTGCTTTCGAAGATCTTCTTAAGATTGTTTATTTTGAAGATACATGTTGTATTACATGTATTAAGTACAAGATTTGTTTTGGAAATTTTCATATCTAGATTTTGTACATATAGGAATCCTTGTACTAGTGGGACCTTGTAATGTAAACTATATTTCTATGTAATGAAATATGTGTTATATGCAAATGTGGTGTTTGGGGGTGTTACAGAAGTGGTATCAGAGCCTTAGTTTAAGAGATTTAGGTATTCAAAGTATGATGCCTAGACTTAAACTGTCATTTGCATGTTAAAAGTCTCGAACATAATTAGTATCACTGGGAATAAAATATAATGGGTTAAAGAGGGCAGTATGTAAGGTGAATTCGAATTACAAATGGCTAATGTAATTATGAATTACAGGTACATACCTATACTCAGATACCATATTATATTTGGAAATATGAATACGTGATATTTTATACTAAAATATCTGCAGATGTCTAGCCGATCACGAAGATCAGAAAGAATTGCCCGCCCTGAATCTGAAGAAAGGGAGGAATCTCCCGTTAATCCACCAACCTATGCTTCAAGGAGTAGAGGACGTGGAAGGGGTAGGGGTAGAGGTCGAGAAAGGAGTCAGATTCCTGAGAGGAGTCAGGCCGAGATTCGCTCTGATCAAGGGGAATCTATTTCTGGGAATGTTCAACAAGAACAGAGGCAACAATCAGAGTGTATAACTAGGAACGATCTGGCAGAAGAAATGGGAAAACTGAGGGAAACTCTGATATCCATTATGGGACTGTTAGCTAGAGTAGAAACTGAGCGAGTTGGAATTAATCCTCCGGCTCCTTCAGCAGGCAGTAACATTCAGGGAGGGGATATAAAGATGTTTCTGACATGTAAACCTCCAACTTTTTCAAGAGAAAGAGATCCAGTAAAAGAAATGTGTTGGATAAAAGAGATTGAATCGGTATTCAATACCAGTAGATGTTCTGAAGAAAATAAGATTAGATTTGTGGTGTCTATGCTTAAATCAAATGTCTTATATTGGTGGGATGTGGAGTCCTCGGCACAACCAAATATACTACAAACCATGTCTTGGGAAGAATTTGTGAATAAATTCAAAACACAATTCTGTCCTACGACAGCAGTAAGACAAATGGAGGAGGATTTTCTGAAACTGGAGCAAGTGAATAGATCTGTACGGGATTATACCGAGAAATTTATTGAATTTTCTCGTTTTGCGGAGCATTATGTTTCTTCGGAGTCTCGAAAAGTGGAAAGATATATTCCGGGATTGAAACCCTCCATCCGAGAGTTCATGATTGCTATGAACCCTGATACTTTCTCTTTAGCCGTCAATGCTGCCGAAGTTACTGAAAGAAATAAGAATCGGCAAGGTGAAGAGAAAATAATAGAAAAAAGAAAGTGGGAGGGGTCTTCAGTCAGTTTTCGAAGACCCAAGTTTATTAAGTCAGATAACCGTGCTCCACAGTCACTACCTGTTGGGACTTGTCCACGGTGTCAGCAGGTGCATCAAGGGAATTGTCCACCTGAACCAAAGAGATGTTATCGTTGTGGGGAGGCAGGGAATTTGTCAAGGGACTGCACTACACCCAAAAGATGTTTTCAGTGCATTTCACTTGACCATATCCGACCGAATTGTCCACAATTAAGAGCTCCTCGTTTGACAATGGGAGGAAATGCTCCCAGTAATCGTGGAAGGCCTAGTGCACCGAGGGGAGGCCAGAGTGGAGCCAGAGGCAGATCATTTCAAAAGACATAGAATGAAGCAAAAACAACTCCAGATGTGGTAACAGGTACCTTTTTTCTGAATTCTATACGTGCTAAGGTGTTGTTTGATTATGGTGCAAACTTTTCGTTTGTATCACCATCATTTGCTCAATCTGCATGCTTGAATTTTGTGCTCCTTGATGACGAATTAGTAGTTGACACTGCTAATAGTCAAGAATATGTTACTAGAGTATTCAATAATTGTATTATTGCTATTGCGGGGTGTGAATTACTGATTCAACTGTTTCCTATGCCAATGAAAGCGTCTGATATAGTGGTGGGTATGGACTGGTTGGCAGAGCATCAGGCCAGTATTACTTGTAATAAGAAGATGATTAGAATTACGCTGCCAGATCAAGGAACAATTATTATTTATGGTGATCGTCAGGATCATCATACTAGTTTATTATCTGTAATAAAAGCCTGGAAGTCTATTCGGAAGAGATGCCAAGGGTGTTTAGCATATGTTGTTGATACAAAGAAAGAGAAAAGAAAAGAGGAATTGATTCCAATCGTTAATGAATACCCGAAAGTTTTTCTAGAGGATTTGTCTGGGTTACCGCCAGATCGAGTCATTGAATTCCAGATCGATCTTATACCTGGGGCAACACCAGTGGCCAAGGCACCATATAGATTGGCTCCTTCAGAATTGAAAGAGTTGGTTACTCAGTTGAAGGATCTGACTGATAAAGGATTCATTAGACCCAGCACTTCACCTTCGGGTGCTCCGGTCTTATTTGTCAAGAACAAAGATGGATCTATACAAATGTGTATAGACTATCAAGAATTGAATAAATTGACCATCAAGAACAAGTATCCTCTGCCAAGAATTGATGACTTGTTTGATCAACTGGTAGGAGCAAGTTATTTCTCCAAAATCGATTTAAGGTCGGGGTATCATCAGCTTAAAGTCAGGGAGGATGACGTTGCTACAACAGCTTTTCGAACAAGGTACGGGCATCATGAATTCTTAGTTATGTCATTCGGCTTAACTAATGCACCTGCAGCCTTTATGGATTTGATGAATAGAGTATGTAAGGAATATCTTAATAAATTTGTTATTGTATTTATTGATGATATTCCTATATACTCTAAAACTCAAAAAGAGCACGTTGAACATCTTCGCCTAATACTGGAATTGTTGAAAAGATAAAAGTTGTATGCCAAGCTGTCCAAGTGTGAGTTCTGGTTAAGGGAAGTCCAATTCTTGGGTCACGTTATCTCATAAGCAGGGGTAAAAGTAGATCTAGCTAAAATCGAAGTAGTTGAAAAATGGGAAGCTCCAAAGACTCCTTCTGAAGTCCGAAGCTTTTTGGGACTGGCAGGCTACTACCGTAAGTTCATTCAGGACTTTTCTAAGATAGCCGTGCCATTGACCAAATTGACTCTGAAAAATATTATGTTTCAGTGGGGGAGAGTATAGCAAGAAACTTTCCAACTATTAAAAGATCACCTCTGTAGTGCGCCGGTGTTAACCCTACCTGATGGATCTAAAAATTTTGTAGTATACAGTGAGCTTCAAAGTTAGCGTTGGGATGTGTTTTGATGCAAAGAGGAAAGGTGATTTCTTATGCGTCAAGACAATTGAAAGATCATGAGAAGCAGTATCCGACTCATGATATGGAATTAGCCACGGTGATATTTGCTCTAAAAATATGGAGGCATTATCTTTTGGGGACAAAGTGCCAGATTTGTACAGATCACAATAGTCTACAGCATCTGTTCAACCAGAAAGATTTAAATATGCGATTCGGTGGATTGAACTTGTTAATGATTATAACTGTAAAATTCTTTACCACCCAGGAAAAGCCAATGTGGTAGGTGACGCTCTAAGTAGAAAAGAAAGGAGCGGGACTATTAAAACTGTGGCAATGAGAATAAATTTAGTCCCTGATATCCGTAAAGAAATTCTGAGATGTTAGAAGGAAGCTATGAAAGAAGATCTTATCAAGTCAGAAAGGTTGGGTAAGATGATTTCAACCTTGGAACCAAATGACAAAGGGATTATGTGTTTTCAAGGGCGAATTTGGGTACCAAGTTTTGGGGATATCCAAAAAGTAATTTTGAATGAAAGCCATAAGTCCCGATACACTATTCATCCAGGTACCAATAAGATGTACCAAGATTTGAAATTTTTTTATTGGTGGCCTGGATTAAAGAAAGATATCGCTAGATACATGGAACAATGTTTAACATGTTTACAGGTTAAGATCGAACATCATAAACCGTATGGAAGTCTTCAATCTTTGGAGATTCCTGTATGGAAGTGGGATAATATTACAATAGATTTCGTCATGAAATTACCTCGAACTCCAAAGGGGTATGACGCGATCTGGGTAATTGTTGATCGCCTGTCTAAATTTGCGCATTTTCTACCTATAAGAGAGGGATACTCTCTAGAAAGGTTTGCATAGATTTATATTAAAGAGATTGTAACCAGACACGATGTTACACTGTCTATTATTTCTGATAGAGATAGCCGTTTCACCTTACAGTTCTAGGAAAGTTTGTAGAAAGCTCTAGGGTCTGAAATTCGGTTAAGTACAGTCTATCATCCGCAAACACACAGGTAAAGTGAAAGAACTATCCAGACTCTCGAAGATATGCTGAGAAGCTGTATTGTTGACTTCTGGGGATCATGGGAAGATCATTTGCCACTAATAGAGTTTGCGTATAACAACAGTTAGCATTCCAGCATTCAAGCAGCACCACATGAAGTATTGTATGGACGTAAATGTCGAACGCCGTTGTGTTGGAACGAAGTGGGTGAGAGGCAGTTAACGGGTCTTGAAATTGTTCAAAAAACTTCTGAGAAGATTGAACAGATCCGAGAAAGAATCAGAACAGCACAAAATCGCCAGAAAAGTTATGCAGATAATCGCTGGAAGCCGATTGAATTTTGTGTAGGTGATTTTGTGATGTTGAAAGTTTCACCATGGAAGGGTGTCATCAGATTTGGGAAGAAGGGTAAGCTCAGTCTGAGGTATGTTGGGCCATTTAGAATATGTAAACGAATCGGGCCAGTGGCGTACCAGTTAGAACTACCAGAAGAGCTTAGTTTGATTCACAACACTTTTCATGTATCGAATCTGCGGAAATGTTTAGCTCATCCGAGTCTCGTTCTGCCATTACTAGAGGTCAAAATGGACAGTAAACTGAACTTTGTGGAAACACCGGAAGCTGTAATTGACCGAAAAATCAGAGTGTTGAGAAACAAAGAAATTAATCTGGTTAAGGTTCAATGGAAGTTTCACAAAGGACCTGAAGCGACTTGGGAATTGGAATCAGAAATGAAAGCAGATTATCCATGGCTCTTTGATTAAAGGAATTTCGGGACGAAATTCTTTTGAGAGTTGGATAATGTGATAATCGGATTCTGGTTATCACTCAAGGTATTCATTATGTGAATTAATTGATTTCATGAGTACATGCTTACGTAACTTTAATATGTGAGTATGTGTATTTTGTGCATAGGGATATATGCATAATATGTGGATATATGCATGTATATATATATAGGTGTGTGTGTGTGTGCATAATATTAATGTGCATAGGTGTGCATGGATCTTTATATACATGCATGGGAGAGGGATTTTTAATTATGCATGCATGGTTAGGTTTTTGGGAACTATGCATGCCTGTGGGGTGTGGTAAACGCCTTCCATTTTTGGAAGGGTATATATATATATATATATATATATATATATGTCAGTTAAGACTTCAATTGATCCTCTTGCCATTTTCAAAATCCTGAAAGTAATTTAAGAAAAGTTGTCCGGATATTCAAAGAAGTTTTGCAATCTTCTTAACTGTGAATTCTCATAAGGTAAGTGATTTCTAAAAATACTCTTTTAAAAGCTTTGATTATTACTATAGAAAAAACTGCGTATTATTCTTAAAACTGGTTTTGTGCGATTTGGGTTTAATCGGACAAGGGTTGATCGGACTAAGTATAAACCAGATAAAGCTTGTCCGGATTACTCTTAAACCGGATAGGAGGTGACCGATTTATTTATAAATCGCTGAAGTGTTGTGCGATTTAGTGTGTTAGTAAGAATTTGAACTATGTAAACCAGACAAAGGTTTTGAACGGAGAAGTATGAATACGACCAAACATTGTGGGGTTTAACCCTTAAATCGCCTAAGGGTCGTGCAGATTAGTTATAAACCGATCAAATATTGAACGGTTTAGTCTTAAACCTATCATGTGTTGTCCGGATTGTCTTAAACCAGACATGAGTCATGCGATTTAGTCTTTAATCGACCAAGTGTTGTCCGGATTAGTATATCGGGCAAGAAGAGATAGTGTTGTCCGGATTATATATTCAGATAACTTATCCGGGTGACCTATATTTGATAATTTTCAAATATTGAATATTTTATACATTTATATAATTTAAAAATGTCTATTATTGGGTTTAATTATGAATTTATAAAAAGGGTATTTTATATCTTTTTAAATAAAAAGATATGTTCCTACCAAGTGTGTTGACGTAAGTCTATTTTGGTATGAAACTATATTTTGGGAAACCTTCCTATCAAGCGTGGTGACGTAAGTCTGTTTTGGTATGGAAGTGGATTTTGTAAAACTGTTTCTACCAAGCGTGGTGACGTAAGTCTGTTTTGGTACGAAACTTGTTTTAAGTGGTAGTTCCCCCAGACGTGGTGACTTTTGTCTGTTCTGGCTTGGAACTGGGAATGGGTACTTTCAGACGTGCTGACTTTTGTCTGTTCTGATAAGTAGCCCTATTTTGATGAAGGAATAAGGGTGCCATATCAAGAAGAGGTGTACTTGGAATAAGGGAGGCATTGTCATATGTGGATAATATTATAACTCTTATTATTGTTACTAATTAGATTTAATAACTCTGAATCATCATTTCTTTGTGACATGATGAATTAGAGATATTATTCCTATTAGAAACAATAATTTAGATGTTATTGAGAAGGGGAAAATGGTTTGTCATAAAGGGCAAGTATTGACTTAAATCTTTCCGTTAAGTGTTTACAAAGGAATGGTCTAATGATTCAAAGAATCTTTGGTTACAATATTTGTTTCATATTGGGAACGTTGGATCATTAAGTAGATGTATTTTATTAATAGAACTGAGGTTTTTAAGTTTATCCTTTTATACATGTCACTGAGGACTGCATTAGTTGATGGTATTGCAAGTATTTCTAAGCAAGGAAGGGATTTACTCACTAGACCCTTCTGGTCTAACCCTCGTTTTCTGTTTTAAAATTACTCAATTCAGGAATGGCGGGGTCCAGGATATTAAAGGAAAAGGGAAAATATGATTATTTTCCTAACCTATTATCTGCTTTCGAAGATCTGGTTAAGATTGTTTATTTTGAAGATACATGTTGTATTACATGTATTAAGTACAGGATTTGTTTTGGAAATTTTCATATGTAGATTTTATACATATAGAAATCTTTGTACTAGTGGGACCTTGTAATGTAAACTATATTTCCATGTAATGAAATATGTGTTATATACAAATGTGGTGTTTGGGGGTGTTACTTTGCCCGTATGCTTGTTGATGATAGGCTGTACTTAACCGAATTTCAGACCCCAGAGCTTTCTGTAAACTTTCCCAGAACTTTGAGGTGAAACGGCTATCTCTATTAGAAAGAATAGACAGTGGAACACCGTGCCTAGTGATACTTTCTCTGATATAAACCTGTGCCAGCTTTTCTAAAGAGTAATTTTCTCTTATAGGTAGAAAATGTGTTGACTTAGATAGGCGATCAACAATTACTCAGATCGCGTCATACCCCTTCGGAGTTTGAGGTAACTTCATGACGAAATCCATCGTAATGTGATCCCATTTCCATACAGGAATCTCCAAAGATTGAAGACTTCCATACGGTTTTTGATGCTCGATTTTAACCTGTAGACACGTTAAACACTGTTCCACATATCTAGCTATATCTTTCTTCAATCCGGGCCACCAATAAAAATATTTTAAATCTCGATACATCTTATTGGTACCTGGATGAATAGAGTATCGAGATTTATGGCTTTCATTCAAAATAACTGTCTGGATATCCCCAAAGCTTGGTACCCAAATTCTCCTTTGAAAACACATAATCCCTTTGTCGTTTCGTTCCAAGGTTGAAATCATCTTACCCAACCTTTCTGTTTTAATAAGATCTTCTTTCATAGCTTCCTTTTGACACCTCAGAATTTCTTTATGGATATCAGGGACTAAACTTATTCTCATTTCCACGGTTTTAATAGTCCCGCTCCTTTCTTTTCTACTTAAAGCATCAGCTACCACGTTGGCTTTTCCTGGGTGGTAAAGGATTTCACAATCATAATCATTAACAAGTTCAATCCATCGATGTTGTCGCATATTTAAATCTTTCTGGTTGAACAGATGCTGTAGACTCTTGTGATCTGTATAAATTTGGCACTTTGTCCCCAGAAGATAATGCCTCCAGATTTTTAGAGCGAATACCACCGCGGCTAACTCCATATCATAAGTTGGATACTGCTTCTCATGATCCTTCAATTGTCTTGACGCATAAGAAATTACTTTTCCTCTCTGCATCAAAACACATCCCAACCCTAACTTTGAAGCATCACTGTATACCACAAAATTTTCGGATCCATCTGGTAGGGTTAACACTGGCGCACTACAAAGGTGATCCTTTAATAGTTGGAAAGCTTCTTGCTGTTCTTTTTCCCATTGAAACTTAATATTTTTCCCATTGAAACTTAATATTTTTCAGAGTCAATTCGGACTTCAGAAGGAGTCTTTGGAACTTCTCATTTTTCAACTGCTTCTATTTTTGCTGGATATACTTTTACCCCTGCTTCTGAGATAACGTGTCCCAAGAATTAGACTTCCCGTAACAAGAACTCACACTTCGACAACTTGGCATACAGTTTTTCTCTTTTCAACAATTCCAGTATCAGGCGAAGATGTTCCGCGTGCTCTTCTTCAGTTTTAAAGTATATAAGAATATCATCAATAAATACAATAACGAATTTATCAAGATATTCTTTACATATCCTATTCATTAAATCCATAAAAGTTGCGGGCACATTAGTTAAGCCGAATGGCATAACTAGAAATTCATGATGCCCGTACCTGGTTCGAAAAGCTGTTGTAGCAACGTCTTTCTCCCTGACTTTAAGTTGATGATACCCCGACCTTAAATTGATTTTGGAGAAATAACTTGCTCCTACCAGTTGATCAAACAAGTCATCAATCCTAGGGAGAGGATACTTGGTTGGGTATATCTTACACCTTTAGACTAAAGAATTGGACCACAAAGCAAGTATACAATATGGCTCAATATCATCTTTCCAACTAATAAAGTGGTACAAGTACCGGATTATCGTCCACGGGGATTGTAGCAAAAGTTAAATAAGAGTCTAGTGAAAGAAAAGATTTCAGATGATGAAAATGAAGACTTCAGGTTGATTCTGAGTTAACAAAGGAAATATAACAAAATAATAAAGGTAGCACGGGTGTAAGACTTGGGGTGAAACACAAACATAGAATCTAGCAGACAATGCTATAGAAGAACTAGTTCCACCCTCTATCTTGAAGGTATTCCTCTCAGACTTCACCTTTGCACTATATTATAGCTTAGCACCCATATCTCTATGTGGTGTTCAGACCAGGGATAGTAGCAAAATGGTGTCTTCAAGATATATGGCTAAACAAATCTCTTTGTTAAAAATCACTCTTTCGAGCCGATTCCCATATCATTCAAGTTGGCGTGTTCAAGATAGTTCATCTCTGAATCTATCACACTTTGACACTTTTAGAGAGTGACCAACCCGTCGGGAGTTAAGTTTGAAAAACATAAATGACAAGGCTCCTTGTCGGTAACTTTCTCAAGTCTGCCTCTCATATCATTCAAGCTGACGTGCTTATCAATGGCTTATCTCTAAGTCCATGGCACTTTAATACTTTCAAAGTGATCAACTCGTTAAGAAGTGTGTTTGGTTTTATAAAACTTGAATGAAATAGTGGAGCATTGTTATTGCGAAAACAACGTCCATTTTCATTCGATTTAACATTTCACCCTTTACCCTATATTCACTGAAAATATTAGAAAATATAAATTTAGTAAAGTTAATATAATATTTAAAATAGAATGAAAACATAAATTATTAAATAATATATAACATACTTGAATTTAAATGAATAAGTTTAACCCGAGATGCATAAAATATAGAATTATTTTTTATGGCTCGAGCAATCTGCACAATACGTGTATGCTGAGTATCGTACAACCGCAACTTTATCATGTGCCCCCTATCAAAATAGTAAACTTAGTAAAACAATTTAAACAATTTGTTAATTTGGTAAATATTTAATTTTTATATAAAATACAAACTTACATTCCATCTTGTAAAAATAGATCACACGAGCCCAATCGAAAGACACGATCGTCCCGCAAATACTTAACTCGTTCTCCCATTATTATTTTTCCAACAACATCTAACAGAAGATATTTAAATCTAAATATAAAATTTTGATTTGATATGAGAAATATATATAAATTTAATAGAAGATTTTAATCTACCGATTATCATCTTTCTTGTACTCCCATCTTCAGCAAGAGTTTTTATCGAAGGCACCGATAGATATAACACAAACCCTCTTTCAATATCACCCGTCAGCGGGATTAACTTGGTGTTTTTACTGATGATGATGATCCATTCGCCACGAACAAAACTATATTTTTCATACCTTGGGTACTCATGGCAAATCCCTTCAATTTGAAAATGTTCCAAAGAAAAAAAATCTCCCAACAAATTTCTTTGTTTGTACAAATTCGGTAAACCACATGAAACATTGCTGCCATTTTGTCTCTCTAATGTATAAAATATATAATATTATATTTGTTAGTAAATTATAAAGAGAAATTTAATGAGAACAAAATTAAAATATGAATATTTTCACTTACGTTTCGGTCAAGAAAGATAAGATATAGTTTTTTTTCTTCCACATCTTCCCAAACAAACTCTACACGAAGAGTGGAAAAATTCCACCAGACATGAGGTTGTTGTAATGATGAAGATACTTCAGCATAAGAATGTGAATCCATTTTCTACAAATTAAAGATAGAATATGAAACACATATATTTAAAAAATATTCATTCTTTTGAAAAATAAAGAAAAGGACGAATGATTTAAACACATATACTTAAAAAATAATCCCTTTAAAATGTTTATAAACCATTCAGTTTACTTAAAAACATATTAACAATTTAGTTGTTCTAAAGCAAGATGATTAAAATCACAATAAATCATAAATATCCATACATTTTGGAACTGGAAGGAGAAGAAAGTATTTTCTAGGCCATCATAAGAGAATGGATTGGAATACGATTTATTAGGCTAATTATCTCAACTGGGCTCAAAAAAATTTAATTCATGAGGCCTATTATTACCTGATTGACTGTATTACTATTCTTTATGCCAACAACTTGGATTTCATGAAGAATGACTTGGGCCTCTACTTTGAAGTGGACTCATTCCAAAAACTATAGGGCTTTGGGGTTCTTTAAAATATGGTTTTTATTTTCCAATGTTGTGTATGAGTATAAGCCTTTGTTAATTGTTTTTCCTTTTTTATTGAATAAAATTTTCCCGAGGGTTCCGTCCCCTTTTACCCCAAAAAAAATAACCAATCACAATAAATACATTAGTGAATATATGTCTTTCTTCTAGAGTTGTTCATGTAAAAATAATAAATATTTTTTAACTGAAAAATAGATTTGGATATAAACAAAAATCAGTTATGGAACATGCACTTATTCATATCCCTTTTAATTTATTTTAGACTTGTCTCACAAATATTTTTTTAAGTTTATTTCTAACAAAAAACATCAAAACCAATTTATAAATTATAAATTTAATAACAACCCTATGAATTTAATAATTTTTTTATTGAAATGTTTAGAAATCGTTTATTAAATACTTTTCTTGATCAGTGTTACCAAAAGGTCAGGAGCATGTTAATTCAAATTGATCTTCGAAAATCCTGTGTATATGTTCATTTTTTTGGAACATAGGGTGTATTCAGAAAAGCTGGACTTGAGAGTCCAGAGTAGCCTGATGTTCAGCGTTTTGTAACTTTGTTAGTTTACGGAGTATTGAGGGGGGGGGGGGGGGGGGAAGGTGAATCTTTAGAATGATTGATTGCCTTATCGTTACTAAGATTGTGTTTATGTTTTGTAATAATTTAGCGCTTAATTTGAGAATTCAAGAAGTTAAATTTGTAATTTGCTATAATGGAATGCTTCATAGGTGTTTATGTGACTCCATATAAATATGTAGTTTCCATAAAGTAAAATACACCTACTAACACAGGAAATGAACCCCAATTTCTTTTAGTTTTGTAATTAACCAAGGACATCTATCGTTTGAGTCAGAAAACTATCATGGTAACTGTATCCAAAGATATGAACACCTAGCGCTACCTGGAATGAAAACATAGACAGGCGACAGCGGGTTGGTAGTGGAAATAAGCCATACAATGTCAATTTCGAAAATGGAAACATACATGATGCAGTTCCTAATGTGGATATAGATCCCCGAGCTTTGAGTTCCATTAAAGCAAAGATGTAAAAAAGGAAGGGTGGGCCTATAAGTTTCTGAAGCATGCAGTGAGTGAATGGGAAAACTGATCAATGGAGATTAAGTATGTGACCCCAAGTAACACAATGGTAATTCGGATTGAAAGGCACCATTTTTATACAATGGTAAAAGATGTCAAACATTAAAGCAGATTCGTTGAAATGTCTAGCCTCTGAAAAATCTAATAGAAGGAATAAGCCAAAAATGCTTGATCAATAGCTTCAAATAGTCGATCTTGCTCTTGAAATTGTTTTAATTTTGAGCTAGGACCTTCACAAATTTATAGGAACATAAATAGAGTTAGACCATGATAAGAAGCCACTTACAATCAAGATGGAACTGTATCCTTGATCACGTAATAACTTAATTAGGCCATAAGCTCTTTCTTTATATTTTGTTTTCATATGAAAATAAGGATAGGCGTTCTCTTTCTTCTACTGCACATAATCATGTCTTGGTTGAAAACTCGCTCTTTTGTTGGTGATCTCAGTTTTTAGCAGCATTGATATTTAATAAATTTCAAAGGTTTCTATATTAACCCATGATTCTGATATTCATCTAGGTTGTACAATTATTTTCATGTATGGATAATGGATAAGATAAGCTATATCGAGTGGGCTCTTGATTCTGAGTACATACTTACTATGTGGACTTTACAAGAAGCCAATGATACAGGCATGGTCATTAGCACAACCTGAATGGACATGCAAAATAGACGAAGGTCCTGCAGGGATTGCTTATGCTAGGTGGACCCCAGACAGTCGCCATATACTAATACTCACTACGTCAGAGTTCCAGTTACGCCTAACCGTTTGGTCACACTTTTAAATACAGCATGTATACATGCCTTCTAAAGGGGTGTCTTTCACTAAGGGTGGCAAGGACCAAGTTAGATAAAATCCTCATGGAATTCTATTAAGTATCACATGACAATTCCAGTTTTGCCTGGTAATCAATAATGACTATATAACAACTTCATACACTATTAATCTGGGCATTTAAATATGATATGAGCTAGCTAAAAGGACCCAATGGCAGCCGAGGCATACAAGGTTCGGGAAAAGTTTCTAGAGACACATGTATTATGGAATTATATTATGTAAATTTAGGGGGAAATATATGGCCATCTCAATCAACATCCAAACAATTAGTTTCAAAACAAACTTAGATCATCTGCCTTGCAAGCTTAATCTAAAAGATCAATAATCGACAAATTTTTAACAAAAAGAAAATACGTAGGCAGACAACGTAGTTACAAAAAGAAATTGAAGAAACACGTAAACGGTTAAAGGGTCAGGAGCTGAGTGGTCGAGTTGCATACAGGCTATACAAAAAGGTACGTGTGCTTATATATA
>NW_020200709.1:35002-47983 GCF_001531365.2 Cynara cardunculus var. scolymus | reverse complement strand
TATATATACATAGAGAGAGGTTTAGGAAAACCCAAAAAAATGAAAAATTGAGTAACACCCTAATAACTAAGCAGTCAGTCAGATAATTCATGTTTTACTTGAGCAGGGAACGTAGATTCACCTTTACACTTCTTGGATCAATGTTAGAACCACCAAAAGTTGTTGCCTACACAAACAATAACATACATGGCTTCAACCATCGTCAAGGCCAATCCACAATTGAAAACTTGATCTAAGAAAAAAAATAAATTATCTAGACCCTTCTTTTTGCTGGAATTCATTTCAACTATGCCATTATTTGACCTATTATTCAACTTTCATAAAGCTGCTTATTAATGATACTGATTTTGGTAGTGTGGACATCTATTGGTTTTTAATCAATCCAGTTGAGGTAGTTCCGAAAATTCCTAAAAACTAAGAAGGATTTATGTTGCTTCTGCTATTCATAAATCGAAGGATTAAATAAGAACTAAGAAGGCTTGAAGGGTATACCATTCCATATCAATCCTATATTTGCACACACAACTTCCCCTATGCTATCTAATGAATTCAATAACTCAATTCCTAAAGAACATTTATTGTCCAGATTCATCTTGGAGTATGTTACCGGTGCTCCCCTGGAGCACTTTTAAATTATGGTTTTGTGGGAGATGTGATGATATTACATCTTATACATAGCCAAGCACTTCTCAAGATAGCATATAAAATGACGAATTTAAAGAAAAACAAGTACCCTAGCTTAACTCACCTTTGAGAACCTCCAAAGAATCGCTTGAAAACCTCCACAGAATCGCTTGAATCGCTTGAAAAACTCCACACAAACTAAATCAAGTAACAAAATAAACCCTAACTTAACTCAATCAGATGACCCAATAAACCCTAAACTAACTCAAAATCGAGTAACAAAATAAACCCTAACTTAATGCAATAAACTAACTCACCTCCACAGAATCGCGTGACAGGAGCGTGAATCGTGTCGTGATTGATTTGAGAATCGCGTGACAGGAGCGTGAATCGTGCTTGATCATTTATAAACACTCTAAGTCGCGTGAATCGTTGTCTTGGGGAATGAATCGTCATCTCTGTAATCGTGGAGCGTGGAGAGAGCGCGATAAATAGAGCCGATCGTTGGGCAGAGGTGCGTTGGAAAGAGGAGCGTCGTTTGGAACTTGGAAGCGATAGAGGGCCAGCCGGATATGTGTGCTTAAGGGTAGTACTAAATGCATAAATAAGTTATACATTTTTAAGACTTTAAGACTTTCTGCATTAAAGGGTAGTACCTTATACATGTTAAGGTGTTTTTAAGACTTTGGGAAAATTTGCCATATAAATTAGATGATTCCAATATGATGTTCACATTTTTTGGGGCTGGATGGGAAGGCATAACGCATGATTTTGGAGTAGTAAACGAAGTCCCATTTAACCTAATATATGGCTTTCCTTTTCCACCGCAAGGCATACCTCATTTTAATTATTTTGAGACTTTTTTGCTTTGAAATAATGTTTTCATGTTTGCATCTCAATCATAGGTAAATATTGTCTTTGCGAGGCTACATATTATAACACTCGTGGATTTTTGGCTACATATTGTAACACAAGATACTTGGTAGTAGATTTTCAATGCTGACATGCTTTAACTCAAGAGGAACAATCCAATCATGAACATGAGCAACTAAGGAACATAATTCAACGTGCTTATGATGTACTGAAAGCAAGATTTCCAATCCTAAAGCAAATGTCCCTTTTCCGTTAGACAACAAAGAGCTAATTGTTTGTTTTGCCATACATAATTTCATAAGAAAATGCATGCAATATTCAAGATCAACTATTTATGAGGTGCAACGAGGACATTATGTTTATCAATGAAGAAGAAGTTGGAAGTGGAGTACAGTAAGGTGCTAAAACACGCAATTATATGACTACTTTGTATGATCAAATTGCAGCTTGATTTGTATCTAATGCTTAAACTTAAGAAATATATATTAAATTCATATAATTTTGTTTGATAAATACTTATAAATTTTGTTGCAAATGAACTTGTATCCAAACTATGATTTCATCTATTTTAATTATAAGTACTTATTAAATTTTGTTGTGATAATGTCATCGAATTCATATAATGGTGTTTGATGGAGTTCTTTTTTATTTAAAAATTGTTTAAATTGATACTAGAGTAAATTACATTTTTGGTACATATAGTTGTCACTCACTATCAAGTCTAATCCCTATTTAAAAATAATTACATTTTGGTCACTACGGTTACCATTTTATTACATTTTTGGGCCCTCTCATAAACTTCTATTTAAAAGATTAGTTAACTCAAGTGTATTTTGAACTTTTATTCTTTTCTCTTATTTTAGTTTTATATATTAATATGAACAGCTTAATCCCCAGGTGCAAAACTCTAACGGCCCTTCTGGTTTGCCCCTCCCCGGCAACCATCGTCATTGTAACTCCGACTTAGCACCTCCCATCGGAATCATCTTCCCTGGCCAAAACATAAACCCAAGAAATATAATCGAAGGTACCTTCACCATGGTATGTAAATTGTAATGACCCAAAAAGGATAATTTTCAGAAACTTCATGAATAGAAAGGTTGAGTATGGAAACCCCAAGCAATTGCAAGATTTAAGCCCAAATATGCGGCGATTTATAATGTCTCAATCACATATGTAAATACATATCATTTTCCTCCAAATTCCAAAAATAATAACTTTGGGGATTCGAGATAGAGATTTCAAGCAGCAACATATAGTCAACTGAGGTATGATTCGAGATCTAGTTCAGTTCATTTTTAAGTTTAGGATGCAAATCCAAGTCAAAAATTGATATATTGATGTAGAATTTGTAAATCCGAAGAGTTGTTGGTGTTCCAAAACAACTCGGAAGACTCCAACCTCGAAGATATAGATCCATAACCATAGAAAAGCAAATCCACCACCCTCTTGTTTGTGGCTTCGATTTGGAGTAGGATTTGCTCATAGGAGAAGATCGGAGGGAAAGATTGGGTTGTCGCCTGCTTATGAAATAGGAGAGAGGGTGGGAAATTCGTTGGTAAATGACAAGAGGATGGGGAGTCGTCGGTAAAAGGGAAGTCGTCGGGGAAAGGAGAGTCCTTGTTTGCCTTCATAATGTGTTTATAAGTATATATAATACAATATAATATAATACAAGGGTAATAAAATATAATAAATTAATAATAATATATTTATTTATTTATAAAATTAAAGAAATGATAAAAAGACTAAAATGTCCTTAAGGTTAACAAACTTTTCTAACAGAGTTAGTCAAAGCGACCAAAAATGTAATAAAATAGCAACCACGGTGATCAAAAGTATAATTAGCTCAAAATAATGACGGAACTTGATAATGAGTGGCAAAAACAGGGACCAAAGGTGTAACTTACTCTTCTTGATCCTATTTATTATTCCGAATCAATCATTCCGCACATTTACCAAACCGTCATGTTAATTATTGCTTAATATACAATGAGAATTATAATAGTCATTTATGATATTTAGATAGTTTAATCAACAGAACAAACAAACAAACAAACAACAAGATATTTCAATTTATAGACAAATGAATTTGTAGTCAACTTTATTTATATATGATTTAGTAAAAAAAAAACCAACCAAACCTCTAAGATCCTTCGGTTATAACTTTATATTTTTCCTTCCAAAATATAAATGTATCATGAAACATTTGTTTTTAACGTTATTGTTATAATAACTAAGTAATAATGTTTGAACTTTTTATTAAATCCAAAAGATAACATTTAACATAATTAAATAATGGGTAAATTATGTTTTCGTTTCTAAGCTTTGTTAAAAGTTTATGATTTCAACCATAAGGATGGTGTCTGATTGGTTTGATCTTGACTCCAAAGGTCAAAAGTACTAGGAGGTCCCAAGTTCAAATCTAATGAGAAATAAAAATTCCATTGTGGCCACAGATTTTCAAATGTGGTGACTCCGGGCTATCTGCAAAGCAGGTGGTCGTCCTGAAATTAGTCGACTCGCATAACGGATTGAATATCCAGGTTAATCAAAAAAAATTATGATTTCGTCTATGTAGTTTAGAAATTGCAGTTTTCATTCTTATGGTTTGTAATTTAACGTTATTTTTATTATTATGATTTATAATTCGTTGTTGTTTTGGTCCTTGTAGTTTACAATTCTTTATTTTTTTTTGGTTATTTTTATATATAAAGGTAAGAATTAGTTTAGTGGTGAAAATAACAATAAATTATAAATCATATAGACGAAAATTGCAATTCTAAACCACAGAGACGAAAATCAAATTTATTAATAAACTACAAGGACAAAATTGTAATTCAATTACACTTCAATTATTGAAGCTTGTGGATCTAAAAATACCCATCAATTTATTTATAAGATAAAAATGGAAATGAACCATTTTGGATATTTCCAAAATCATGAAAAAGAAAATGTGCATATTTTATTAGTACAAATTGTGCCAAAAATATCGTTAAAACTCAGTAAGGCTTCTCACCGATATAATTTCCGGGAGGAAAATAGTTACACGTCATGAAAACTCCCCTACCCCCGAAACATGTCACGCGAGCGCACCCAATCCTCTTGGTCTTTTTCCAAACGATCTGTGTATAATGCCCACACTCCCTTCCTCCGCCACACGAATTCAAGCCATAGTTATACCATCGTTGTTCTGCCACCCACGCCGTTGCTGCTTGAGCCGGAGTCCACCTGTCGCCACTCCCCCAAAATATATTCTCCCCATAAGGCCCATTCGAATGCTTCAACAAGCAATCTTGCCGCCTTTGCCTAGCATACATATCCGCATAGCGTGCCAGGCCTGCATCCCACACCAATGGCGGCAGTCGTTGGGTGGCACGGGCCTTGTTTTGAAGAGTTAAAAACTGTTTGATGATGTAGAGTTGAGATCGAGTTCTTGGAGTTGTGATGGCATTAATGGAGGTAGAAATGAAGAAAAGGAAAATAATAAAAGGAGCTAATTTTGGAAAAATCATTGTGGGATTGGGTTTTAAGGTATGATGATCTTAGATTTATATGGTATTTTGGTAAACAAAATGGTGGTTGGGTTTGGAGAATTTAAGGCGCAAATGTAGGTGGCACCCATGTTCGATAATGATTACCACTTTGTTTTTTTATATAAATAAATTAATATTTTCAAATATAGCCGCTTTTAATTAAACATTATTATTGGAATATATTTGTATTTCGGTTTTCTGAAATTTTACAGGTTTTGGATGAGATGTAAAAAAGGACTCTTGATAAATACGAAAGGTGTCTTTAATAGTATATCGTTTTCATTATTATAAATAATATTGAATTCAAAAAATACTACTAATTTATATAAAACCGTTGTAATAGAGTATTCCTATATGTAAAATCAATCAATAATCATTTTAAAATTAGTCTTATCTACCATATCATTTTTATATAACATCCTCAATCCCTTCCACCATAAAAAAAATCATATATCATATACCTTTAATATATAGATTGACATCATTTGTGGCCCCAATGTCGACTATTCAGAGTTACACTCTATGTGAATCAATATAAATCAGTTGGTTTTCCATCTTAGCTCAGGTTAATGTTTTTCATTACGTTTTAAACTTTTAGGGTTAAAACATTTTTTTGAGCCATCAATCTTGAAATAAAAAACCCATGTTGGTTATAGCTTTAGATTGTATTCTTGTTTTAAAGATAGGAAAATGCTTAAAAGACATACATTCAATATTAGGTAATAATAAGTCAATAATGTATGAAACCAATGGTAGTTTTGAAACATTAAATATAGACTAGTTGTGTACCCGTGCAATGTAACGAGATGTCAATTTTTTGTGTATCAATAATTAAAGCATTTGAAAAAAAAAATATAATTTTTGTTGCGTCTCAGAACCATGCATCTACGAGCAATCCAAGTACATAAAAATGTAAGAGATAACCAACCTTTATTTCTAAAATCCAAAAACTATAAATTTTGTATTTATGTTTCATGTCCTTAAATACATTGTTTTTTTAACTCAAAAGACAAAAGCAATTGAATTTCACATGGTATATATAAATCAAAATTAATGCAAAATTATTTGATGTTATCGTGCTCAAATTGGATCTAATTTCATATCAAAGACCATTTCGTATACATCTCTATGCACGTCCTCTTCCTCTTGTATTGAACATGATGAGTTGCATGTAGGCCTTATTGCTACAGATCTCTGCACCATGTTTCTTGGACCTTACTAGGTAAGCGTTAAGTAAACGACCCCATAATGAATAGAACCAACCTCTTTATACATGATTCTTTGTCTTCATAATATCAACGACTTTTCTTAATCCTAAAGGCATAAAAAAGAGTGTTAAAAATCAAATTATAGAGAAGAGAAATGGGAGAAAGAAAAAAGAAGAGTTGCTAAAAGCTTTCTCAAATGAAAATGAAACAACTAAAGTTTCTTGGACTTTGATATCAGTAACCATTACCATGTCATTTCAGTAAATAAATCAAAACGTTTAAGAGGTTATGCTTATAGATTATATATATCATAACTAATGTCGAGTATCTTATTCCCAAACGCTTACCTGATAGCTTGCTATAGAATTCATTGGCTAGAATAGGAAGCTACTAAGTCAAATCAGGCACTTGGATGATTATGAGAGATTTTGACACTCAAATATATCACACCAATAGTAGAAGATTGTAGCTTATAGATAAAGCTCACATACCACATAACCATGTAACTTTCCAACGTGTTTTATGAAACAGGATGGTAATCAAGCCAATATGATGCCTTCAGGATGAGGCATCACAAGGAGCAATCAGCTAATCGCTCTCTTCTCATTCACAAAGTACATCAAACCAATGTGTACCTTTTAAAAAACTGAACTTAATCGAGTTCAAATGACATGCAAATATAACTGAATTCTTTTGTGATCCAGATAAGATGGAACATAGATCACAGTTGTAGAAAGATTACCTAACCGCATACTCCATAAAGCTTCTCCAGGTTTAATTCGTATAACATGTTCAAAGTTTGAGAAACTAAACAAGAATATGATAAGGTTTGCATACCATCCATCCCAATTTTCGATCCAGATTATTTATTGGTTTCTTCTTGGTGTTGGGCGTATAACCATCACAATAGTATCCATTGCAAGCATCTATCTGCAGAAAAAGGCTCCGAGGATTTAAAAACCAAACCAAGATAATGAGTTGATAATTCTTTTTTGCACATTTCGATAATTAAAAACCCGTGATCCAAACAAAATCAGACTCTTAAATTAGGTTGCTGTCAACACAAGTTTTCCAAATGGCATCTAGTGAATGTAAGTCAACAGAGTAGGAAGATACAAGGTTTTCTAGAGCATCATTTGCCTGCACATTACCCATGGGAGCTAGGTCCTAGTCCAACAGCCATATTTGCAGCCCATTTCATATAGTCTTTCCCTTTTTGTCCATAAGAGTTTTCAATATTCCCATACTCATTTTCAATCTGATACGACAGCTCCAGTCAAGAAAATCCAATTAATTTTTTTTTTATCAAAAGTAAAGAGAGTAAGCATCGACAATTCTAACACAACTGATACCATCTAGCTAAAAGTAATGATCAAAATGAACATAAAGACAACCTGCAGCATAATGATCGGGCCACCTTGCCAAGAGAAGAGAGATTCCAAAGGGCTTAACCTTAACTGTAGATTCAAAATGAACATAAAAGTAATGATCAAAATGAACATAAAGACAATCTCCATTTTGGAACAAATCTAAACCAAAAGGCTTAACCTTAACTGTAGAATGTCACCTAGTACCTAGAGAGAAAAAGCACAACATGTAAAGGTAGGAGATGCATTAAAATTACACAAGAAAGTTGATTATAGAGAACTTAAGCTAAGATGGAGAAAACTCGAGCAGGGATGAAGAGCGATGGAGAAATCGAACGTGGATATCGATGCATGATTTAACAATACATGATTTAACCTGATTCTAGTATACGTGAATGGTGAAATGATGTTCAGATGGTCTTTAAGACCAGCTTACATATGTATGTATATGCCATATATACACACATAACTTTACATATTATAGCAGTCAGCATGACCAACATTATGTTGAAACAAAACAACAGGACAAACACACACACAGACAAAATGCAGTACCAAATAGCTCATTTGAAGTATTGATTCGCAGTAGGCTGCTGCTACTGCTGTAATGCTAAACAATTAGAATGTGATAACTTACTTTCTTGTACCTGTTGTTGCCAAGGCACAGGGGTATGTATGCTTTGGCACAAACACACTGTGAACACAACAATAGTTGGAAAGATAATTACCTTGGTAAGAGTCGTAAATGAAAGATAATTACCTTCAATCGATGTATTGTTTGATAACAAGAGCTCAACTTGGTAAATGCAAAGAAAAGAAAGAGACAAGTAAACGTGTGTGCATAAAGATGGAGTAAATGTATATTTTATCAAACTAAATACCAGCAAACAAACAGTCCCTTAAACTGTTTAAGAAACATAGCAACACATAAAATCCCAAAATAGAAAATTGTGGTGCCATAAAAATATTTAATGGGTATTAAATATTGAAATAAACCTAGATATAAGAACTGAATCTTTGATGATAATTGATTATGAAATTACACCCAGACTTGCTGCTTGCTTACAGCCTTACACAATGATAAACCTTGTAAATAGGCATTTTACACATTAATGCTTAAAGCCTTCTCATGGGCATTTTACACACTATTACACTAATGCTCACCTTAATAGACCTTGTCACATTCTTCTTACAGCCTTACTGCCTTACTTGCTATTGGCCTTACTACTTGCTGGGGATTTTACACACAATGACACTAATGCTTAAAGCCTTCTCATGGGCATTTTGAACCATTAATGCTTAAAGCCTTCTCATGGGCATTTTACACACTAATGAGAATGACTAATGCTCACCTTAATTGTCAGTTTGTCACATTCTAGCTGCTTACAGCTTTACTGCCCTTACACAATGACAAATTGACAATGTAAAATAGACTCCAGGGCGTTGCTACTGATGTGTTTGATGTTGCTGTGCCTCAATGGCATACAATCGCATACTGCTAAACATACATATCAAATATATTCTACTATGAAAAAAAGAGACATTAAACTTGAGTTTTTTTCCTGATGCGGAATAATGTACCTGGAATGAGAATAGTTTCACTATAATCAATATCCTCTAACATTATTTCATATATAGAGGTTCATTCTTTCATGATTTTCCTTTCAAAGAACAAACTAACCCTTTTAGGAATGCTTATATACRTTYCCTCTACTTTAATTTGCTCARAAATCATAATAGCTACAAGCGTAATGTATGTAAAAGAGGTGTTGTAATAGCATGGGATTTCAAAATTACAGAGAAGATTTTTACCTCTAAGTTTAGAGCTAAATCCACAAGTTGTCAAATGCTTCACAAGATGTACATAGTCTTGGTTTCGTCAATCGGTTAAACCAAAGAGAAGAGAAAGGAAGTTAAAATCTCATCAGCAGATCTTCATCACACAAAAAACATATTCAAATTAGCAAATATAGAAATGAACAACAACAAGAAATGTAATGAATACTTGGCTTGGGTAATCTGATTTGGAAACCATTTAAACATAAAGAAACCAATCGATTATTTTTTAGCACATCTGTATTCTATGAACTACAAATCTTAATATAGCAGGGACTGGACATAAACGGGGCTGGGATCAGAGCAACTTTTAGGACCAGAGCAGCTTTTGAGCAGTCCTTTCCTTGCATATTGGTCTATATGTTCTCAACTTTTATTCGTTTGTAAACCTTGAATTCTTTGCTCATTGTATTGGAATCTGTTTGAATTTGAGCTTGTGGAGTAGTGTTGGAATCTATTGTGGAAGAACTGAAGAAAGGGGTAGTTCAAGCAGATATTTCTCCTTTGACCCAAAGCCTGATGAAGGTTCCTACTTCAGACCTAAAATGTTGGCTTTGTATACTATTATGGAATTTATCAACTACAATCTCTACCAAAGATCAAAAAGCAAATAAGTCATCTAATTTGGACGTGATTTCTTTGAGTTACTGGATAGAGACAAACAGTAAATTAGAAGTTGGAAAATACATAAACATTGAAACACAAAACATCAAAGCATCCTTAATTAGGGATGAGAGTAGATAACCAAATAACAGCAAAATGAATTCTAAAATCAAGCAAAACCATCTTGATGAGGAGACATACATAAACATAGGAATAGAGCTATGGAGAGTTTAGAGTTGCAGTCACACCCAGTAATGAGAGCTTAAGTACAGACTACAAAGGGGAAACAAAATATTACCACTAACGTGCTCCTATCACTGTAAAATTGGTGAACGAAATCAGGCTGCGTCTGAAGCACCTGATAATATTGCCCAACGAAATACGTCCCAACCAAAAGAGAAATAGATTACCCAATGATATGTCAAATATATACGCATCTGGGATGTTAAACCCCATAACTCATGATGTAAAAAGTAATGAAAAATAACATGTGATGAAGAACCAGAAGACCAATGAAGACATCAAGGCAGAATCGACTAAATCTGGAATTCAACCAGAGGATCGATGGATAGTTCAACCAGAGGACCAATGGACAGTCCAAGGATGCGATGGAAAGAGCATCCTCATCGATCCTCTAGTCATCAACACTTAGAAGATTTTCCAGCACTGCATCCAAGCATGCAATGAAGATTTGAAGATAAGGATTAAATCATCATACCATGAATGACAGCTGGAGATGACAAATCAACAGCTGGAATTCGAGTTTATCTTAATGTTAATGTTTATCCATGAGAAAGATAAACCCTATCTGTTAGATAGACGATTTGCTAGAAAGTAGCATTAGATAGTTATCGTATTGTTAGCTTATTAGTATAAATAGGTACTCAGACCTATTGTAAAAATAAGGCTTTTGCTCGTTGTTTTACGTTTCTGAATTTATAAAGTAAAACCTCTGAAGCTCAAAGTTGTTCTTAAATATTYTTATTTTATTCTTGAGACTTCATAACTTTCTTCATTAAATCACTATAATTTGGTTATTCATAACTAGATTATTAGTGTTATTGAGAGATCTGGGATCAACAATTGGTATCAGAGCCTATTGATTGATTATCCAATCAAAACGATCATTCAAAAATCTCTCAAATTATTGATCTTCTTCCTCGTTAAAAATTCTTTCTTCTTCTCCAAAATTTTCAATGGCCAACTGGAACTCCGCATACAATGTTGGCTCCCTCACAAAGCCTCCAATTCTTCAATGAGAGGAATATCCTCAATGGAAGATCAGAATGGTAAATTTTCTAGAGGGAATGGATAGGAATCTCCTGCGATCCATACAGGAGGGTCCCTACATTCCTCAAACTCTAGTTCCAAGAGTTCCAGGAACAAATACCACAGCTGAAATTCCAGCATACTACATGCCGAAAGATGAAAGAAATTAGGATGAAGATGATAAAGAAATAGTCGAAACAAACAAAAAAGCCAAGAGATTGATAATCATGGCGCTACCCAATGAAATCTTTCAATCCCTCGATACATGCTCCATTGCGAAGGAACTTTGGGATGAACTGGCAAGCCAACTGGAAGGAGGAGCAAAAACAAAGAAAAATCGTAGAGCGCAATGCCTCAACGAATACACAAATTTCAAAGCCCTCCCTGATGAACCAATACAAAAGACTTATGATCACTTCAACACATTGATAAATCAATGTCGTAGAAAAGATATCATCAGAACAAAGGAAGAAAACAACGTTTTATTCCTAAAGAGTCTAGGCGATGAATGGACTCAACTATCTATGTCCCAACAAGCAAACTAGGACCTAGATGGTTGGTCTCTTTATGACCTATATGGAACATTTGCAGCACAAGAGAGCGACATTATGAAGAAAAAGGTATCCATTGGTGGACCCCTTGCTCTTGCTGCCGATGAAAAAGAAAAATCAAGGACTYYMDCCAAAGAACATAAGAAGAAGAGCAAGAAAGCATTGGTGGTAGAATCAGAATCTGAAGAGGAAACTTCTGAATCAGATGATGAAATTAAAGCTTTCTCCAAATCTTTGGCCTCGATCACAAAACTGTTCCAAAAGAAGTTCACCAGAAAACCCTACGAGCGAAAAGAGTTAAGAAGGGAAAGGTACCAGTCATCCTATGATAGAAAGTCATCCAAATTTTATCAAAGGGACGATAGAAGAGATGGAAGAGAAGAACGAGAAGAGAGAAGAGAAGAAAGAAGAGAAGAAAGAAAAGAGGACAGGAGAGAGGACAAGGAAGCAAGGAAAAATGATCTCCGATGCTTCAGATGCGGAAAACTTGGTCATTTTTCCGAGGAATGCAAAGAACGATTGATCAAGGATGCTGACTACTATAAGAATAAATACAAGTATAATTCAAGAGAGCGAAGCTTGATGGCCGAAAAAGAAAACTGGGTGTCCGACTCTTCATCAGACGATGAAGATAAAACACTCATCTGTCTAATGGCCCGTCCAATGCAGAATCCTCCTCCAACTCTGATGACCAGGTATGTGAGTCTTATTCAAATGAAACCATCTCTGTTCCATYAGAACTAGAGTTAAGGGTAATCCAACTTTCAGAATATTTCTTGAAACTAAAAGAAAAATTAAGCTTTGAAAAATCTGAAAGAATAAAAGCRGAAAAAGAAGCAAGTTTCTACAAAAGAGAAACTGATCTTCTAACCACAGAAAAAGATGATCTGGCAAAGGAAAAGACTCGCATAAGCACTCTTAAGAAATCAGAAGAAGATAAACTTCTGGAATTAAACAATCGAATAACTAAGGACCTAGAAAAGAAAACTAAGGCCTTAAAGGAATCTGAGGTAGAGAGACTAAATTCAGTAGCTTTTAAAGATTTCTTTCAAAAGGAGCGAGAAATTCTTCATCAGAAGCTTCAAACCAATGAACTTCTGATGAAAAAGTATAA
>NW_020200709.1:28811-32186 GCF_001531365.2 Cynara cardunculus var. scolymus | reverse complement strand
CTCAATTATTTGAAGACATCTTCGATGAAGAAGTAATTTCTGGACATGAGACTAATGCGAAATCCATCTCCAGAATCAATGATGAACATGCAGACTCTAATAGTGAAGGTACATCTCTCACAGAAGCTCATGTTACTTCACCATCTACTTCTCTTGTGTCTTCAGATCATGATCAAGAACCAGAGTCTAACACTGAAGATGATCTCGTTGAGAGGGAGCAAGCAGTTCCATCAGTCGATGAAGAACTGCATCATGTTGCTTCAGAACCTCAATCAAGCACCAAGTGGACGAAAAATCACCCACATCACCAAATCATTGGTGATCCAACCTCTGGTGTCAAGACGAGATCCGCTACTGCAAATGAATGCCTCTACACAAACTTTTTGAGCGTGATTGAACCAAAGAAGAACAGATCGAGAGCCTCCTGCTCCTCAAGCCGCCCCTTAAAACGCAGACGACATGAAGATCCAGACCCCGATGATTAAGGTCTTGGACCTTATGAGGGGGAGAAAGAGGTGGCGGCTACACAAAATACAGAATCCGCTGCACCACAACAACCATCACCACCACAACAACCACCATCAACCCAACAAACCCAAGCAAGGAACCAGAGGCCTTGCCCTCTGATGATGAACAGAATATTCAAGTTCCCTTAGCCACAACACCAGACCCCATCGTGTTGAGTTCATCAACTGATGAAGAGCCAACCACACCTCCAAACCAAACCTTAACTTCCTGACCCACAATAAACTTACCCTTAACCCCTTCTCCAATACCTCGCACAACACAACCCTTTACCCTTTCCACACAACCAGAACCTACAACAACCCAACCATCGCCTCAACGACCCCAAACCCCTATAGAAACCCATGCACCAAAAACTACCCAACCAACCAAAGAAAACTCACCCTCTAGCCATACACAACCCCAAACCAAAACACAACCCTTAACCCATCAACTAGTGGTGCATGCGGACATTCCCTCTTCCTCAAGGCAACCTCCACAAGGCCTGGTAGATGAGATAATACAGAGCATGGAGTCGATGAGGAGACGACCTCAATTGCCGCCCAGGGAACCAGTAATGATGGAAAATATTCATCAATACATGCATCAAGATCGTGAAGAAAGCTTGTCAACCAATCCTCTATTCCTATCGCCTGAGTCTATGAACCTTATACATCATCGTTTCATAAGACAGACTACTCAAGCACCTCAAGTTGTCTTTTCGAATGATGGAATAAGAAGAGTCATAGACTTGAAAATAAAGTCATTTGCCAACAGAGCTATTCGATACATCGAGTTCAGTATGGAGAGATCCCATGGGGTAGTTAGTGTGTTCAACGAAAACGACCTCATCAACCTCAATCCATATGACTTGATTGAGTTATATGCCTACACAGCTTGAAGGCAAGATCATGGGATACGATTTGGAATGGCAAACCGAGCTATTGTAAAAACAATGGAGTCCCTGGTAAAGCTTAGAGCCAAAACAAATTTTGAAATTGCTTTTAGGCTAGGCATTGAGAAATTATCCTGTGCTCCTCCAAGCAAAAACTTCCAGGGCCTGCAGGAGATACGTTCTGCTTCAGTTCTTACTCAACCTGAACTTGGACTTGTTTACAAGAATGAGTACAGGGTCAAAAAGTTCTTCAGATTGACTGAAGCCTTCAAGTATTCAACATATATACTTGAATGGTTTTAGAAAAATATTAGAGAAAGACTGGGCAGAAACCATGTGCCAAAGGAAGAGGGGAGTCATCTCATACACGAGATATCAACGATAATTGCTTATCGAAGACTACTCTTGCGCTTCAAAGAGATATTCTCAGGTAACTAGTGATGAGTCAAAACTTTTGCTTATCTTGCCTTGATGTATTTTGTTTCCAGTATTGTAAAGAAACTTCATCATCTAATGAAAATTTGGAGTTTGATGTTTTTCTACTAGATTAGTGTATGTTCTTCACATATGTGTCTAGATTAGACTATGTTTGTTATTTCATTACTTAGGGGGAGATTGTTAAACCCCATAACTCATGATGTAAAAAGTAATGAAAAACAACAAGTGATGAAGAACCAGAAGACCAATGAAGACATCAAGGCAGAATCGACTAAGTCTGGAATTCAAGCAGAGGATCGATGGATAGTTCAACCAGAGGACCGATGGATAGTCCAAGGATGCGATGGAAAGAGCATCCTCATCGATCCTCTGGTCATCAACACTTAGAAGATTTTCCAGCACTGCATCCAAGCATGCAATGAAGATTTGAAGATAAGGATGAAATCATCATACCATGAATGACAGCTGGAGATGACAAATCAACAGCTAAAATTCGAGTTTATCTTAATGTTAATGTTTATCCATGAGAAAGATAAACCCTATCTGTTAGATAGACGATTTGCAAGAAAGTAGCATTAGATAGTTATCTTATTGTTAGCTTATTAGTATAAATAGGTACTCAGACCTATTGTAAAAATAAGGCTTTTGCTCGTTGTTTTACGTTTCTGAATTTATAAAGTAAAACCTTTGAAGCTCAAAGTTGTTCTTAAATATTCTTATTTTATTCTTGAGACTTCATAACTTTCTTCATTAAATCACTATAATTTGATTATTCATAACTAGATTATTAATGTTATTGAAAGATCTGGGATCAACATGGGAGAGTCTGTTGGAGTCGATATCATCTCAATCGTAATCTGTTGGAACCGATGAAATCGATAGGGGAGAGTGAAGACAATCGATTTCATCAAAATCTTGAAATCGATATGGGAGAGTCTGTTGGAGTTGATTTCATCTCAATCGTAATATGCAAAACTCTCAATCGTAATCTGCAAAACCGATGAAATCGTGATTTCATCTCAATTGTAATCCCTACGATTTCATCTCAATCGTAATCCCTGATGAAATCGTTAAGAAGTTGGTGGTTTAGGGTTAGGATAAAGTTTTGATTTGAATGGGTTTAGGGATGGTTTTAATAACTTGTACCACTAGCAATAGAGGTTGTTTTTAAGTAATTTGGCATTAATTGGTAGTATTGTATGCTTAAAAGGTTGTTTTTAAGAGTTTTAGCCAAATGCTTTATAAGATAGTATAGATATAAGTTGAATCGTCTCATATGGTTGGTAGGTTTTATTCTAAATATAAGAGTTTTATTAATTAATAACAAGAAAATTACTACATTATAATACAAAAATAAAATTCATATGTATAAAATAATAAAAAAGAGTCAGTGGAAGATAAACGATGAATAACAAGTAATATAACCACACACACAATATATATATATATATATATACATACATATATATATAATATCACACATACACATACTATGTTATGTTATGTTATGTCATGTTATGTCATGTTATGTCATGTTA